>NC_138599.1:667071-884055 GCF_964289735.1 Phaethon aethereus
CAATAATAATAAAACAACATTTACCAAAAAACAATTCCTACATGATCAGGAGGAGAAGCGAAGAGGACAAAGAAAAAAAAAAAAAAAATCTGTCTTCCCTACGTTAAGCCAGGAAAAAAGAGGGGAAAAAAGCAACCCCAAGTCGAATGCGGATTGAACGGAACGGGGCAGGGAAGAGGCGCTCCTTTCGGCACACTGACGAACGGAGAGAAGGAACGAAAGCAGACGAAGATGAGACGAGAAGCGTATTGCACCAGGGGCGGGTGTTCCCCGCCGGCCGGCCGCTCCGTCGGTGGGAGCCCCGGGGTGGGACGCCCGCTCTGCTGCCGGGGCGCGGGAAGAGCCGCGGCCGGGCTGGCACCGTCCTCGCCCCCCCCGCCAGGCTCGGGTCACGCCGGGCCCCTCCCCGGCGCGACGGCGTGAAGAGCGGAAGGAGAGCAGGGCCTGCGGGGAGCGGCTCCAGCTCCGGATCCCCCCGGACCCCCGCGCCGGGCCCGCCTGCTCCGTTCCCGCCAGGGCAGGCTGCGGGCGGGCGCCAGTCCCAGCCGCGGGCGGAGGGCCGGGGCGGCCCCCGGCCCGTACCAGCCCTCCAAACCAGACTCAGTGCTCAGGCTCCGTGAATCCTCTGCCGAGGTGTAGGACTCAGCTTCTCTGGTTATTTCTGTGGTAGCTGGAGTTACAGGCAGACATGGCAAAAATGAAAGAAACCAAAGGAACAACACGCTGGATGGACTGATTATGAGGAAGGGGGCCATGGTATTCCAGTTAGTCAGAAATACTACGGCAATTTGGCGCAATGCTGCTAGATACTGTTGGTTTAAAATGGACCTTTTCGTTTCAAAGCTGTACATAAAACCTGCAAGAGAGAGCAGAAGCAGAGATGTGAGGAGACCGCAGAGAAGGGCAATTCTGCTTCCACAGCCCTCCGCCGCGTTCCCGGTCCAGACCCGCAAGCTCCGCGCCCCAGGAGGGAGACGCTGCCGACGCAACGGGGCTCTGGAAGAGCGGCCAGGGCCTGGCAGGAGGGGTGCCGTCCCCGAGCGAACGGGGGGGACGGCAGACGGCTGCCAGTGCGGGAGCTCAGAGCCGAGGGCTTCCCCCCAAAGCCTCTCCCCTCGGAGCGGGGGGGAGCGGGAAGGAGACGCACGTGCAAGTCGGGCCGACAGGCCTCCGGGGCTGCCCGGGAGGCGACCCCAGGCGCGCAGCTGGAAAGAGAAGGAGCTCGGACACTCACTCCCTCCTGGTTACACCCCGGCCTGCTCCATCCCAAAGGGCACCTCCGGGTGCTTGTAGCTCAGTAGGACGTCCGTAATACATGTCGATGGGTAGCAGGAGGTGTTTAGATGCTGGTTGCCATCGCCTAAGTTGGGGTGCTCTTGACCTTCCAAACTCTCCCCGCATTCTGTAAGGTCAGAGAAACAACATCGGAGTCTGCAGAAGGAGCAGAGGGAGTTACAGCCCCAGCGCCAGGCTGCCATGGCCGAAGGGGTCATGTCGCAGGCGGAGCTGCCCCGTGCCTCTCCAGGAAGCCCAGATCACCGCTCCCACCCGCCCAGGCTCCGACCGACGCAGCGCCCAAGGAGCTGCCCTCCGTCCGCACGCGCTCCCCCGCAGCCCCCGCTCCCCGCCGGCGCCGCTCACTCGGAGGAGCGGTGGCTTTGCCGTGCCGACGGCAAGCTGGTCCTCTCGGTTCCCGGCCCAGGCCCCGAACGGCGCTCGCAGCCTCCGTGCCACGCCTCTGCAGCTCGGCCAGCTCCTTACCCTCGCTCTCCCTGTCGCGCAGCTGCTGACTGGCCATCAGCGACGACTGGCTGAGGACGGCATCAGACATCCGAGCAGAGCTGAGTGCTTTTCCCGCCATTAAACTCATTCCAGGCAAGTTATCTAACTGCACCTGCGGAGAGAGCGGGACACGAGTCCAAGGGGGCTGGGGACGAGGCACCCGGCTGCTCCCCAGCTCTCCGGCAGGCTGCCTGGGGAGCTGCTGCAAGCCGCCTGCAAGGGGCTTCCAAGTACAAGCGGAAGCTGTACAGCAGGTACGGCTCCGGTGCAGCCGACGTCCCCTCAACGCAAGGATGGGCTGGGCAGTCCACGTCCCTTCCAGACCCACACCGAGCTAACCAGGGAAGGGCCCCCCTCATTGACAGCAGAAGGCAGCTGTAGCAAAGGCGGCCTCAAGATTTGGGCAGGGCAGTTCCCAGCGGCCCAAAGCAGAGGGGAAGCGGAGCGGCTCCGCTCTGCTCTCCGCCAGGGCTGCCCTGGCCGGCTCGTTGAGCAGCGCTGCAGAACCGAAAGCTGGGCTCGGTGTGTCTGCAAAGCCCCGCGCGGCTTCGCCTGGGGCTGTCCAGACCGTTTCATCAGAAGGACCTCGGAGGAAAAAGAGGAGATGCCACGGCTACAGCAGCCGGCCCCGGGGCAAACCACGAGCGAGGGAGGAGCGCTTCCATATCGCGCTCTGCTAAAATATTTTCAGTATTAAGCCGAGAGGACGTTCTAACCGAAGCGTCCCCAGCAGCCCCGCAGAGCGGGGCGCTGCCTTTCCTACGTGACGCCTCGTACGTAACCCACACCCATCAAGGAAGCTCCGCGCTGCCGTAAGCCCTGCCGGGCCCAGGTTTCTTCAAACCTACGTAGGCATCGTCACTGTTCTGAATGGTGTGATGTCTCTGCAGGGTCCTGGGCCGCGGGTGCTCACTGGAGGCGGGTCGCGCAGGGTAGCCCAGGCCGTTGTGGTCAGGCACCTGCATGGCTTGGCCCGGGGAACTTCTGTCCATACAGCTCCCTACGACGGACTCTTGAAAATCAGACAAGACAGAAAAGCGGCAGATTAGCACAAGGAACCTGCAGCCCTCAGTGCCGCGCGCCGCCGCAAAACCGGGGGTCCGAGATCGGACTCGGGGCTGGGGGACCGGCGTGCTGCTGGCCGGGTGGAAAGGGACCCGCGGCTGCTCTTGGTGCAGCGATGCGGCACCAGGCCCCCCCCGGACTGCCCTCGGGCACGCTTCTCCCTCCAGCACCGAGATCCCAAAAGATCTCAGTGCCAGCTGCCTCTGACTAGGTCACCAAAAGCAGCCTAAAATTGGAGGGACAGGAGCACCACACCACGGCACCGCCGCCTTCCCCTCGAGCCCGGGCTCGCCCTCCTCCCTGCGCTGCCCGCGTCGTTACACAAGAGCCGAGGGAGAAGCGTCTCCCCAGCCTCCAACACGGGATGTTCTAGCAGGGCCCCTCGGCAATTGTAAGCAACTTAATCTTGCTGGAAGAGCTGGCCAGGATGTCGGCTTTTATCAGATGACTTCTCCCTGCCCTCCTACAATCTGGCTGCAGGAGTACATGAGTGTTCTGCCTGGCAAAGTCCATCTGCGCTGCAAGCTCTTATGACCGAGGGTAAAGGCTACATTCCTATCAAGCGAAACCTCCCGTCATTAAGGACACGATGTTTTGAATAAAGTCCTGAGGTATGGAGAAGCCTATCATCGGCGCCGATGCACGTAAACAGCTCGATCCCGGCGAGCGGTCCTGGGGAGCACAAACACGGCGACGTGGCCGCGAGCGCTAGGCAGCTGCCCCGAAATGACACAGCCGCAGGTAGAGCTATCGGCTTCCGCGGGGCTCCGGCCACCGCAGAGCCATCTCCTGCCGTGCCGGCGGCTGGGGCTGCAACCGCCAGATGCCAGAAGGATGCTCCCCAAAAAGAGGCCTGCCCGGATCCGAACGAGATCCCGTCCCAGGCACAGTCAGGGGCCGTCGGAGATGCGGCCAACCTCCCCCTTCCTTTGCACAACCGCGGGGTTACGTGCGGTTAACAGCTTTCCCGGAAAAGCGAGAAGGGAAACATGAGGTAACAGATGTTGGCGGAGCAGTGCCACCCACATGCTGCTCGGGACGCCGCTCCAACTGTGGGAACAGTCGTTCGGGCCGGCGGCCCGCTTCTCCGGCTCCGCCAACGGCCCCGGTGGTGCTCCCGCAGCCAGGCCCGGCGGCGAGCCCCCGGCACCAGCCCCTGCGCTGCAGGCGACGAGGCCCGGCACGGTGAGTCCCCCCGGCCCGGCAGAGCCCTGACCCCCGAGACAAGCCCGCGCTTGCCGTTGGCAGCGCGGCACGCCTCTGGGGACGCGGCTCGGGCCGCAGGGGCAGGGCGGCCTGAATTCACGCTCCTTTCCTCGCCCCAGCCCTGCTCCAGCAGCAGGAAAGCCTTTCACCCCCACATCCATAGGGGACGGGGCTCCGGCGCCAGGCGGCCTTTGTCTCGGCGCGGCATGTGACGCTGGCACCGCGGGCAGCACCACCGCCGCCAGCTTTGCTCCTTCAGTGCCGAGGCGAGGCAGGTTTCCCATGGGCAGCCTTCCCAGCCCTGGGACGGCTAGGTCGGAGCAGAACTGGAGCAGAGCTGTTCTGAGGCGGTTCAGTCACATCTTAAACACGGATTTGGTCGGCGCTCTCACGGTCTCCGGCTGCCATCTCCGGCAGATGCTCGACAGGCAAGCCAGGGCTTTTTGATCGGGGTCAACACGCTCCCTTGGAAGGCACAAGCACTCCCAAACCACCGCGAAGTTACACTCCGCTCTAGGGAAAACGCACTTGCCGAGCTGGGGGCAGAGGAGAAGATAATCCCCCCTCAGGAGATGCTGCGGCCTCGTAGCGCAGCGTAGGGCAAACAGCGGGAAACCCCAGGGATGCGGTCGAGAGAGCCCAGCCGGCGGCACCGGCGCTCCGGGAGAGGAGCCATGCTTGGCTGGGGCGAGTCTCCCCGGTCACCCCTCGGTGCCCGCGTGCCGCGCTACGTGCCGGCGAGTGAAACGCCGGTGCGCCAGTGGCACGCGCGTCGAGGCGTCGCGGGATTTAACTGTAGGTAAGGGTACCTAGGCCGCTTAGGTGTCGACTCCGCCTGGAAGCGAAGCGGCGCAGGACCGATTCCAAGTGGGTTATTGAAGCCAGGAGGAAAGCAGCGCGAGCGGTTGCGTCTCAGGCCATAGTTTACTACGTGAGCCCTCCAAGCAGCGCTGCCAGAAGGGCTTACACAATACTATTTGTAAACATTTACTTGCTTTTACTCATTTACGAAGTCTTGTAGTCTAAAGTCCTCTTCTTCCCTTGTGTAACCGGTTCTAGCCCCAGCAGCACAGAAGTTTAGCTTCTGACTTGACCGAATCTCGCTGTTCGTCTAACGGTCTACGAGATGAAGGCGCAAACTCTCGACTGGGTGCAAAACGCACCTCCGGAGTTGCCAAACTCTGCCCGACCTGGGGCAGATTCTCCACTTTTGTGCTTCGAAGCACCACAGGGAAATTGAGGCCCGAGAGCAAACGCATCAGCAACCCCAAATTTAAGAGAACCGTGGAAAAGCCGGGCCTTGTCCCTACCCCCCGCCGGCACGCTGGGGGGCCAGGGCTTGGCGTGCCCGCTCTGCCCTCCGAGCCAGTCTGTTCCAACCCGGTACTTTCCCAACAAACCCGTGCTGTGTCCCCAAACAAAGCCGTGCCTCCTGTGCCCGGGACACCGCTCCTCCGCAATAGGGACCTCTGTGCCAAGGGCAAGCTGATGGCTTCAGACCAGCGCAACTCGGTCCTGCGGCGAATGCTGATCCACCCAGCTCAGCCTGGAAAGCCTCTCTCTTTCCAAGCCCTCTTCGCGAGGGGCTGGGATGGTGTTTTTCATACAGAGGCGGCCTGTAATGACAGCTCAGGCAGGAATCTCTCTTGCAGCACTGCCAATGCAGCCGCCAAGGAGCAAAGGCGCGAGCGCTTCCAGCTAGCGGGAAAGGTCTTCGGAGGCTAACGGCAAGTTTAAACTCGCTTCCTTCAGGATCAACCCCTCCTAGTCCAAGCAGGGCTAGAGTCGTGCTGCCGCCGCCGCTCCCCGCAGCGCCAGAGGAGCCGCTGCAAGGCGGCCTTAGCCGCAAGACATTTACCTGTCTTAAGACTTAGCTGTTTCTAGCCCGTTGTTCACACGGGACGGGGACCGTCGCCGACACGAATAAACGCGTCGACAGCACGGGGGGTCCCTAAAAAGACGGCAGGATTCTGGGACCTGTTCTTTACCTGCCTGCAGAAGTAGGTCAGACCCCAAAGAGAAGCGGCCGATCGGGCTCCCTTCTTACTTAACGCTGTTTATGAGCGAGACTATGCCTGCAATTTACCTAAGGCCGCAGAAGCCGAAAAGAATCTAGGCAATTCCGTGCTATGCGAAATATGTCACGCAACCCTCGCCGTGCTGGGCAGCGACGGTGTCCTCCGGCAGGAAGGCGAGCGGCACGCAGCCAGCACGGAAGAGCGTTTCGTCTACGCGAGCCGCAGGGAGCCTTACCTCGGCTGGGCACCTTATTCCTACTGAATCCAGCAGCGGGCTGATGTCTGTATTGATGCGTCCCCAGCTCCTGGGCGTGATTAGCAGTTCCTAGCAAAGATTCTGGGTCCCCGTGCCCTCCCGCATTTACAAGCAGAGGGCTCTCGTGGCAGCCTTTGGTCAATGTGTTCGAACTCTTACTGTCTGGAAAGCTGTCCCTGGCCCCCTCGCACGCGCAGTCCTCCTCCATGCTCTCCGAATGGAACAGGGCCGGCTGGTGTACGTATCCGTGCGGCGGCACCGACGCAGCTACCTGCTGGATACATTCTTGCGCCCTGATTTTTAAGAGATGCTGGGGGCTGTTCTGCGGGTGGTACGTGTCAGCACTCTGGTAAGGCAAAGACAACGACTGGCGCTCCGAGAGGTTCTGTCCCACGCTGGTGCCCATGTTCCCAGCATCCCCTTGACTCATATGCCTGAACAACTCTTGAAATTCCTGCTGCTGCTGCTGCTGCTGCCGCCGTTTGATGAGCTGTGCAAATTCCGCCTGGGGCAGCCGCATGTCCGTGTGCCCCGTGAGCGAGTGCCGGGGAGAAAGCAGTCCCTGGAGGATGTGCGGTACCTGCTGGTGTCGGCTGTAGTCGGGAGGCGTCGGGGACAGCAGCGCTTGCTGTAGTGCCGACGCAGTGTAGTGCTGCTGTTGCTGATGTGCATTTTGAGGGAAACTGGGATACTGGTCAAGCTGCGGGACTTTCAGAGCTTGCTGGGCTGGAGGAAAGCCAACTCCTCCCGACGGGCTGTAGTTGCTGGGGGAAACACGAGGCTGCTCTGGGAACAGGTGGGGGTGTAAGTGCACCTGATCGTAGTTGGCGGGGGGATACCTGTTCACGTTCAGGCTGCAAGGAACAGAAAAGAAGAAGTGACCACACTGCAGCAGCTCCGGCTCGGCGCACCAGGCTGCCTTCTCCGGCAGGAGGTACCTCCTAAGGTACGTGCTGCAGCAGCCCGGCAGGCTCCCGGAGCCCCGACCCGGCTGAGGAACTGCCGCCGAGGGGCAGGGAGGGGACAGCTTGCTCCCCGAAACCGGCGCAGCGTGGCGAGGAAACCACGCCCCGGCCCCAGACGCCCACCCCCTCTTCTTCCTCCCCGCTCCCAGCTGGGGGAAGCGGCGCAGCGGCGGCCTTACCTGTGCGACTCGGCGCTGTCGGCGCTGAGCTGCTTGGACAGCTGCCTGTGGCCGTAGGTGAGGGAGGCCATCAGGTTAGCGCGGTGCTGCATCTGGATCTGGCTGGCGCTGGGGCTGATGGGCACGCCCCGCGCGTGGGACGACAGGCCCTGCCCGGCCACAGCGGCCCCCGGCAGGAGGTTGCTGCTGACCATGTCGCCGGGCTCCTGCACTTGGATAGTGACCTGCTGCGGCTGTGACTGCTGCTGCAGGCCCAGGCACGTCAGCCCCATGTTTGGGGGAGGGGAACAGTTACCGGACTGCGGGAAGATGGTGTTGTGGGACGGCATCCCTTGGAACTGGGACTGGGAGGCGGCACCTACGAGGAACACAGAGCCTCAGCACCCGTGCCAGGCTCGGGAGCGAGGCCTGCCCCGCGCGGGAGCTGCTGCTCCTCCGGGCCCGTGCCCGGTGCGAGGACCCGGCCGCAGCGGAGACCGAAGCCCCCGGCAGCCCCCCACGCTCTTTTCCCCGGCGGTTTGATAGGACCGCACGGTTCTGCCAAGCGGCGCGCCCCGAGGAGCGCAGATGGCTCCGTAAACTGTCAGCGCTTACCGTGGGGCTGGAGCACGCTGCTGCTCACAGGAGGTGGGCTGCTGTTTGGTTGCCTGAAGAGATGGTTATTAGGGTGGTTCGGGGGCGGGCTGGATGGCTGGATCCGTAACCTACGCAGGGAAACAAGCACCTTTTCATCACGCCTGCTCCTCATTAAGATGCCCTTTGGACCGCGAGAGCCGACGTCAAATGCTGCACGTCTCTCGTTTTAAATAGCCGCCACAAAGCCCTCGTTTGGTATCCCAAGCTCTCTACAGCTTGGCTTCTCTTCCGAGAGCCACCTAACTTGCCCAGGTCGCACAGGTAGCGAGCGTAACCCGGTGGCTACGACAGAAACCCGGGGACGAGGACACCGCAGGCTCGCCTCCTGACTCTCTGCGGCCTGCAAGAAACCTTCCGTTCTCCTTCCCCGTAACTCGGCCTGCCTCATCTACGCGTCAGGGTGCTGAAGCCAAGGACGGCGACCTAACCAAAAGCCTGAAAAGGTGTGAGGCGTCCAGCAGCAGCTCCCCATAGAAAGCATGAGAGAAAGCGGCCCCCGAAGGCAAGGCAATTTCAAGCCGGTCAAAAAGGCAAAACTGTCAAGCACGTGCTCCAAGCAGATTTGTGCCTTTGAATCGTGTTCCTCTGCTTCCACAAGTCCTTCAGACAGAAGGCAGCTAAAAGGACCTGGCACGTGCACGTGGCAGCTGGCTCCGCCATGCTAGCTTTATGCACTTCCAACCTGGCCCCGGGCTCTCCCAAGTGCGTTAGCTCATCCCTGGGCTCGAGGAAGAGTAAAACCCGTCCCCCAGAGCTTCACGAAAGCAACTTCTTTACCTCTGAAGCTGGTGAGTGAGCAGAGCTGGCTGGTTTTCACACGGAGCTTGTAAGGGTGGAGATGGCTGGGGCGGCCGGATACAGTCCTGAACCAGGCACCAGAAGAAAACAAGAAGCGTTTGCAATCAACAATGTCCCAACTAGTACATTTAGAAAACACTGACTGACGAGGTAGGGGATATCCAGATTCACCAACTACTCAATCCCTGACTGCAGCTCTGGCTACCGCAGCAGCTGTGCAAAGATCGCCGCTGAAGTCCCTCCGGCTTGCTACTCACTACAGCAAGCCGAGCGACCTACCCTCCGCAATCCCACTGGCACCCGCCCGGTAGCTGCAGCAACGCAGGAAAACACAGCTCAGACTTCAGGAGGTCTGGCTCAGGCTCCAGTACCTGAATCTGCTGATGAAGAATCTGATGGTGCTGCTCCTGCTGGTACAACATGTGCTGCTGCTGCGTCTTCTCCAGCGTCCTCTCGTCCATGTGCCCACCGTACATCTTCTGAAGCTGCTCGCACTCCTGTAACGAACCCAACACTCCAAGTGACCTTTTTGTGCACGGCACAGCTGCTGTGCCAAGGGGGACTCTCTGCAGCCTACCCGTCTGAAAAAGCCACTAAAGAGACCCTAATGCATTTAGTCGGACGGAATCGGGCATGCCGTAGCGTGGCTAGCTCAAGCCATAGGCAACAGAGAAGAAACGGACGCACGTGCCGCCAAGCTGGTACCGTCAGGTTTAAGAATGCAAGCGCGAGGCTCTAGCAACAGTAACTTCAAGGTGAAAAGAGCACCTCGTATTTCTACCGTGTTGCACGGTGAAAGCTCTGTCCTGGGGCCCAATCCTGCCCAAGCCACTGGAAAGACGTGTGCGCTGGCCGCGTAGGGAAGAGCGTGCGATACGCTCCAAACTCTGGCGGTGGGAACCGCCCTTTTCCCGGGACACCCTGGAACTGGAAACAGCTCCGGGGCTAGAAAGCCACTGCGTGGCCGCAGCCCTCAGCAGTAAAGGTTTCACCTTTTGCCTCCTGAAGCAGCACAGCCGAGACAACAAAAAGCCCTCACAGCGGCTCTTTTGGGCCCCCCACCCCTCTCTCTCTTACCTGCTGAAGCTGTTTGATGCTACTGTTAGTGCCCATCTTCTCCAGGTGGGCTTTGAAAGCCTGGATGCTGGCAGCACCGTCAGAGAAGCGCCGAACCGGGGAGAAGCGTTCGGTGGGGAGGTGCAGAGTGTTTGAGTCCTTGTAAATAGAACTGAACACATGGGGAAGTGGGTTAGTGATGCCGGCTAAGAACGAAACGCCTCTACAGAGACACTTCATTTACACCAGCCACGCCAAGTTCTACCTGCCCACTCACCCAGAAGAAACCATGTTTTAGACGGAGAAATAAAGTGCCATCGTCACCGTGAACGGGAAACGGGATTACTGCGTCTCCGCGGTGCCTGGGCAGATATGTGTGTTTTAAGGTTGGGGACGACTCAGCCACTAACCAGATTCCAGATGGGCGGCAACTGATTGTCCATCCATACAGATGCATCTACCCCTCAGATGGAAAAGGCTTACAGAAACCATTCAGCATCCCAAAAACGGAAATTCACCTCTCCGGCAGCCGCTTCCTGAGCCTCCCGGCTCCCCGGGGCCCCTGACTACACCCGACGCCTGCGGAACACAGGAGGGGCACAAGGAGGGAAGGAGCCCGACATGTCCTGCAGGAGGAAGGGGGGCTGGCCTCTGTGCTTAGGGATGCACTCAGTCGAAAAAAGAGGGCAGGAACATAACTCTGCATGGTAGGGGAAATCTTTCTGATGCATTAGCCAAGCCGTCACTTGACATCCAGAGTCTCCCAGTTGCCTGGATGCTGGGCACTGGGCCATCAGAACGGGTACATTTGAAAAGCAGACACAGCCAGTATCGAGGCAACCGTGCCCCAGGAACGCCAAGCACTTTCCCTTCACAATGAGCTTTCTTCACCATCAGAGGGAGCCAGATTTTTTTTTCGGAGCTGTTTTCTCCCAAAGCTGGGGGTCCCCGTTATCCCAATCAAGCGCTAAGCTCTTGCCCTGCCATTAGGCGCAACCCGTATCATGGTTAGCAAAGCTAACTTTCCGTGTGCACGTCACAACGCGCCTTACAACAAACGGAACCGGGTTGCTCTGCCTGCCCCGATGGCTTCTGTGCCAACGCCATCTATAAAACCCAGCAAACACCACTCAACGCTACGGGCTCCCACTGTGGCCTTCATCCGTGAGAAGGGCACGGAGAGGTGGTCTATCACCGCACCGCTGATATCCTGGCACTAAAGCCAACAGGAGCCCACCTGGCTGCACCCCGGTGCGGTCCTGAACTGCGTTACTGCAGGGCCGCTACCGCCGCGGCTACTCTGAACACGGCTCTTTACTGAAGCCTTTTCCAAGGAGTGAAACTCCTCCTCCCCCTTATCAGAAGGGCACTGAGAGCATTTCCAGCAGCTCCTGTCACTCGGTCTGCCTCAACAGGATGTACTTCAGTTTCTATAGACGACATGCAACTTTCTTCCAAGGGCAGAGCTGTGCCCCTGCCTTTTGATGCCATCCCATCCACCATCCTGGATCCACGCCGTCTCCTGTTGTATCGATGGAAAGCAGAAGCTACCGATAAAACTACGCTGAGGCTCCCAAACCCGTGTGGCCGTGGCAAGGCAGTTGTACTGCCTTGTACAATCGTTGTACTTCAATTCTGCTTGCCGATACTACCTTATCGTGACCAAACCCGGGTGCTACGTAAGATGGCTTAAAATAGGTTAAGCGCTGAAATAAAACCCAGCTGCCATTCAATAACTGGGGCCTCCTTATGCGACAACACAAGGCTGCTAATGGTTTCTGTGCCGTAAGTGTCTTAGACACAACGTGGGGCAATCTGTTCAGGCCACGGTCAGATGAAGTTTCCGTGATTCCGCAGGTCAAACGCGAGGCAGGCTCCCAACGCGTTACGACACCGAGGGCGGAACGAGCGGATGCCGCCCCGGTTCGCGACGCAACGGCCTCAGGACTGCGAGGCCACGAGGCAGAAGTGACACCAACATATTTACAGGGCAAGTGTGTGTTAACGGTCTTGTAAAAAAAAAAAAGCAGTTCCTGCAGTGCGTGAGGGACCCAGCTTACCTTCAGGGTTTGAAGCAATCCTTAAAGCAGGACACAGCACATTCTGGTTGTTTTGCAAGCTGCACTCCTCTTCCTATCAGGCTGTGACCCTAGAAACCTTTCCCCTCCTGCTCTTCCCATCCCCCAGGCACCTCTGTGAGGGAGTAACTTCAGGGGATAGAGGTGCTTATCTCGGTTTTTCCGGAGTTCCAGCGTGGCACTAGCACTGTCTCAGTCTGCTCAGAGTTCACCTGCCTCTGCTGATTACATCAGTGCTCAGCTCAGCAGGTATCTGGCTACGATAAAAAGCGCCGTGTCAGGCTCGCCAGCGTGAGCTGCCGCCTGAAGGATGGAACACCAGCACCAATCCAGCCTGGGAGGTGACCGCTTTCTCGACGGTCGAGACCAGCAGGCGGCAAACTCCGCAGCTGGCGGCCGGTTTGCGCTCTCGGCGCAGAGAGGCTCGGGGCACAGCTTTTAAGCTCCCTCTGGGGCATTAGCGTCTCCAGTTTGCCGCTGTGCCACGGCCTCCAGATTAACACCTCTCTCCATCAGGAGTGCCCCACCCGCACATTTGGAGTGTGTTCAGATCCCATCTGCATCGGCCCCCTCCTTCCCAGATGTTGCGATTTTTCTCCCAGCCCGGCTTCCTTTCCCCACATCATTCCCATCAGGGGTTCAGATCAGAAATAAAATGACTCTTGAGGAGCTTTGCAAAGAGACTTTGCAGTCAAAACACACAACTCTGGTGCAGAACAGTGAGGTTTTTAAGCTCTGGCGTAGATGCCTCTCGGTGCAGTCTTTCGCCTGCATCTGCCTCCAAAATCGTCCTGTAGGAAATCTGCTATCTAGTGCTAGCTCGACACCTGCCATTACAAGAGAGAAAAGCTTTCCTCTAAAACGAGCGGCTTATTCCCAACCCGTCCGTGCCGGCAGCCATTCTGGCAAATCCCCTCCAGCCACGGGAAGGGGACTGGAGGGGAAGAGCCGGCTGCTTCCTGCCCCTGCGTGGCTCGCCCCTGCGGGCGCGGAACTCCAGGGGCCCCGGCGCGGTCAGACACCCTCTGCCCTGCGGGTCTGCCCTTTGTACTTGTTCCTCCTCCTCCTCACCCCTCCCTGCCAAGCGGGATGTCCTCAGTGCTCCATTCCAGACGACATCTGAGCGGGTTTCCTGGCGCAAAGCTGCCCGGCCGGCCAGTGCCGTTACTCACCGGTGCTGATCGGGTACCAGGTGTGGAGCCCAAGCCCGGGGTCGGAAGGACTGCTGTCCTAGCTGCCTCTGCAAGTCTGGAGGGATTTCAGCTGTAGGGTTGGTCATTGCCAGAGTGTGCCTTTTTGACCTATTTGCCAAGTATCTGCAACAAGCAGGAGCACATTTTATAAGAGACTGACGGGAGTACTCCGAAAACAGGGAGCGTTAGATAGTCCAGAGTAAACGGGAAGGAAGAATGCTCGCTGCAGTGCTCAGAACCAACGGGGGAGAAGCACGCCATGGACACGCTTCACATCACTGGCTCTTCAGCGCTTAGGGGACAAGCATCCTTTCGGCTGCTTGTGTGCTACTGCCAGCCTCAGAAGGGAAGAGCAGCCATTTGCTCTTCCCAGCGGGAAAGCGGCGTCGCATCTCACGGGGAACGCTGGTATATCCCTCGGGGAATGGATCCCCCAGGTGACTGCCTGCCCTCAGCGTGGATTCACTCCACCGCAGCAGGCTGGCCTCCCTCTCCCAAGGCCCCGCTGAGCCACGGGGAAGTCTGCTGCATGCACGGAGCCAAGAGCCACAGACAGTCCCAGCGAGAGCCGGCCGGCGATCGGGCGCGGAGCGGGGCTGCTGCTCAGCTGCACCCTCGCAGGCTGGCCTCTGCACGTCAGCCCTCCCCTGGGACGCCCCGGCTGCAGCCGCGAGCAGCGGCCAGCTTGTCACAGGCGGGAAGGCTGCACCCGGGCCGCCCCACCAGCGTTACGGGTGGGTAGAGCCTCCGGCTGGCCGAGGAGCACGAGGAAGGGCGCTCGGCCGAGGAAGGGCCGGCGTCCGGCCCGGTCCGAGTGCGCCATCTAGTCCCTCCTCCGCTCCCCGGGGAGTCGGAAATCGCCCGGCGATGCGCAGGGCAAAGCCAGCGCGGGGAAGCGAGCAGCGAGAGGCTCCCTTCCTCTGGAGCCACAGCCCCCAGCGCTACGGCCGGGCTTGTCTCTGGCACCGGAGCCCGGGGGCAGCAGCTTCAGCTAAAGCGGCCTCTGCGCCGCAACTGAGAGACTGCGGCTCTTTTGCCAACCCTCTAAAGATCGGGGGAGCGCGCTGGGCAAAACCAAGAGCCTCTGCTTGGGCAAGGATGCGACGAAGGGCCGGGCAGCTCCGACGGCCGCTGCCCCGAGCTGCCAGTTACCGGCTGCGGCGCTGCGCAGAGCGGCTGGGGGCACGGGGCCGGAAGAGGTAACGAACGAAGCGCTTACCCCGGATGCCCCGGCTTGTGCCGAGCGTGGGGGTAGCACTTTACCTGCTCGAGGCCAGGTGGGATGAACGTCCCCTTACGATCTCAACTACTTCTACCCTCGTGAGGCGGCAGCAGCGAGGCAGCGGTGGTAACAGTGACAAAGACCACCCAGCCAGCGGCAACTAGCGGGGAATTCTCACCTTCACCCTCTTCCCCTGCTACGGCTCCCTGCAACTGCAACTTCAGCTGGGGAAGCAGAGAAGAGCAGCAAGCAAGAAAGTTGTTGCCTGCTCCAAACCCAGCCTCTCTTGGCTAGCTACTGAAGCCACTTAAGCAGAAGACAGCCAGTTAACAGGACGAAGAGCGCTTAGTGTTGCGGTAACTTGCCAAAGTCGGTGCCATTAGCTGTTTAAGAATCATTTGATGCAGACGGGGAAAGTTTCCCAAAGAGCTTTATGGCTGTGGTTTGCTAAGATCATTTTATTTCAGACCTCCAGGGAACAATCCAACTGTGAGCTATAACAGCGTTTCGGGTGGAAGCAAGCTGCCCAAAGCTCAAAGGAGATGGGACTGTTCCCTGGAGCCGAGAAAAGACTATGCTCTGTTTTCAAGGTCAGAGGGAGAAGGGCAAAACCCGCTCGCTGGTGGCTGCATACAGAGTGTTCAGAGCGGTGTTCTGAGAAGCTAAATATTTGCATCTGTCCCTGATGTTAATGCTATTTACCCTTCTCCTCTGATGACTACTGACATGTTGCAACAGAAGGGGGTGGAGAACAAGTTAACACACAATCTGGATGGGGCTTCTTCAGGGCCACCTGGTGGAAGAAGAACACGCGGTACGAAAAGACTATGGGCAGCACTGTCAGGAGCAGCAAGGCAGCCTATGAGCCCAAGGAGACCTGCCTTTCAGTGGGATCTGAGCCTTTCAGTGGGATCTGAGCCTACAAAATAGTGCGGCCAAGCTAATGCTTTAACTTGAAGACTCAACCAAAACCTTCGGTTTTGGAATAGGGAGAGGTGAAAACCTGCCCAGGGAAGATGTCCAGGCAGGCCCTGGACATCTCACCGAGAGTCAGATTTATGGGATTCACACAGTCAGAAAGACTGCCCACCACCCGTGGCGCTGTCGGTGGACACCACGGGCCCTAAGTGACAACGTTTAGTAGCTATCAAGGCAGCGCAGCTGTGGATGGAGTCCGTGCTCCCGGGCCCTGTGAGGGAGGCCAGCGCACCATCATGGGCTCAATCCTACGACTTGGCCTCGTTCCTTGCATCGTGCTGCCTTGCAGCTGGGGCAGCTCACGAGCGCGTACCTTCCCGGTATCGCGGCCGGGCGGATGAACCGCAGCTCGCGAAGCTGGGAAATACTGCGAGAGCGAGCACAAAGCCGAGGGCGGTGAAGAGCTAGAGTATCAGGCTAGGCAGAAAACACAAGATGTGCTCTGTGTCAGCTCGGGGAAGGGGCTGGAAGCGAGTTCTTTCACGCGTACCGGCTTTGACCTTCTTCTAAGCTCCGGTAGGCAAAAGGAGTCTCAGCGCACACTCTGCACAATCTGTCACTGCACACGCCCACCGTTCAAATCCCCCCTTCGCTCTGGAGCACTGAAAGGAGAAGAGCTGGCAAAGGCTCTGGAGTACCACCTCCACCCACCCCAGTGTCTCTCTGCCTGCAGCCAAGCCCCGGTTTGAGTCCTTCTCCTGAGCGCAGCCCCTGGGGAAACGCTACCTTCCTCGAGGCGGTGGCCTGTACAAACCGGGGGGGAGGATCCAGAAAACTTTTCAAGTTTGAGGTAAGAAGCAGGAGCACTCCGTAACCACACCCACCACGCGTAGTGCGCCAGCTGGTTAGCAGAGAAGAAACTATGCAAAAGCTACTAAGAAAACGTTAGCAAGGACGTGGTTAGTGTTTTCACGGCTTGAGAAACTACAAGCATATGCTACCCGCTTCCTCGTGTGTGCTTGGAGCAGACAAAGAGAACAGACGTTTCCAGCCCGATACCTAACGATCCTTCCCGTATTGGAGCAGACTGCTTTAAGGCCTACTGCTAAAATTAGAAGCTAGAGGTACCCGTATCTCCAGCAAGCTCACTTTGTTTAAGGCATCAGAGTTGGATGTTTACTGCACGTCTCGATACAAAAGCTGTATCGACACCCAAGGCCACAGATGAGATCTCCCTACCTCCGTCGCTCAGCAGGGAGGGGCGAATCACTTAGCACTCATTTGGCAGGTTAGTGTGGATTGCATGCTGGTGCACACTAAGCAAAGGAGTTCAGCGGGTTCAGAGTTTCTGGAGAACCTACTGCTCAATTAGCTAACCATTTCAGGGGGAACCCGGCTTTGTAAGCACCTAGTTGTGTCAGAGGAGTAATTGCCTACAGTAATCGACACCCCCAAGAACTAGAGAAAAGTCGAGCCTTCGCCGTAATCGACATTGTTGCCCGTGAGGAGGAGCTTTAATTCAGCTGTGGAACACCACAGGGTGAGCCTCTTGGAGGTGGTAAGGGCAAATGTTAACAGACTGGGAGTTACCTCTGCACAGCTTCCTGATCTGGCTCCCCGTCGGAGCTCTCCTCATCCACGGGGGTGACCGCGGGGACAGCCTGCGGAGAGAAGAGAAGCCATGGGTTCCAGAAAGCGGCCGGCGTGGTCCCATCGCACAGCGGACGCCTGACCTTCCCCGAACAAGCTTTCGCCAGCATCTACGTCAGCGGCTCTGCAGTGCCAAGAGCCCCTTCCAACATTCCTTCCCCCATCGAAACTGCCTGCAGGAGGCCGCTGCTTCTTTTGGCGCTACCAGGAAAATTCACTGATACAGAACGCGCATTAGCGCCCAAGACGGACATTGTAGTTTTCTCTATTAGATCAGCAACGGAGAAGAAAAGCAGACGTTAAAAAAAGTTCACAAACACTTTGTCCATTCCCGAGGGGAATCCCACCTCGGCTGCTCGCTACAGGAGAGCGCAGCAACTCTCCCCCAAGGGGCCAGAGCACCCCGCCGGGGTGCTCGGTGCGGGGAACCTCTGGGAGCAAGTGGGCACGCTCCCCGCAGCGCTTCCGGAGTGAGCCTACTGCTCTGTCTGCTGTGGCCCGGAGGCAGTCAGCTCTGCCTGCGGGGGAAGGTATTTATGAGCACGCCACCGATTCTTTGCTTTCCTTTTGCTACTTACCGGCGTCATAGTGACGAGCGGAGACGGACCTCGAGGACGTTTCAGCAGCTGCTGTGCGTGTAGCTGGATGTTGGCCCCGCCATCTGACGCCCTCCGCCCCAGAGGGCCCATGCCATTCAGCAGCTGCAGGGTGGGAGGCTGCAGCAGGGACTGCTCCTGGGAAGCACAGACAGCGCGGTTATCGGCCCCGTACCGGGTCCTTCCGGGACCTGAGCCCCAGGCTCACAAACCCCGACACTGGCACGAGAGAAGACAAGCCCTCCGGGCTTCAGGAGAGACGGCGGAATATCTCCAACATCTCGGAGCTGACACGGGGCGGAGAGAGGCAGTCTCGGTGGAAAAGCAGCCTTTAGCTCTCCATTTCCCCGCGCTCTCCTTTAGCTGCCTGGCAGGCCGCAACCTGCCGCTCCAAAGCCAGGCAGCACGGCCCTGTTTCTCCCCAGCCCGTTAATTAATTTCATATTGCAGGGCTCTTTCATGCTCCAGCTTTTTAAGTAACCAGCTAGACTCGTAACTAAAGAGACAGCAAGAGGGTGAATCTTGAAGCTTATGGAGTCCAAGGAACTGGCAAATAGAGAGCGCAAGCACGAGCACGAACGCACGCCCGCACGCTGGTGGGGCGCAGACCGCAGCAGGCAGCACGTGCGTTGGTCGGTACCTTGTACTCCAGCTGGCCCGTGGGCTGCAGGTTCTGCCGAGGCAGCACGTTGTGCATGAAGTTCACGTTGGGGGTCACCTGCAGGAATGGAGCCTGAGGAGTGACACGGGGGAAGCCGGGCAGGAGCTTCTGCAGATCTTCCATGACTTCCGTCCTGCACAATCACGTTTAGAGACAGACGAATGAGCGATGGTGCGCAGAGAACCACCCACAGCCCCAGTGGACTCAGCTCCCCTTCACAAAAAAGCTCCTTATTGCTCCGGAAAATGGTCACGGAGAGCAGCCAAGCCACTCCTCCGTTTTCCTTTGTCCCTTTTCCCCCTCCAAGTTGAGGTTTGCCAGAACTAGCTCTGCACATAAACCTCGATCGCGTTTATCGCAAAAACTTCACCTCGGACATGACAGCAGTGCAGCTGAGGCAAGAAACTGGCTTGCAGACCAGCGAACACCACTATAGCTTACACAGAGCTAATCAGAGGGGAGGAAAGCTGAAACACTAACCAAGTGCAATGGGACTAGGACACTTGAGAGAACGCTTTTGCGGAAGAGACAAAATTCAATTCCCTTGAATTTCTTTCGCCATCTAGCAAAAAATCAGGTTTGCAAAATAGCCACTGACAGCAGGAGCAGGAAACCGAAGCTTTGGGACCAGCCACGATACAGACACGTGCCCTCCTCACCACCTGGTCTGGCTAGAGCGAAGCAGAGACCTGGGGCCGAGTGGCACGCTGCGAAGTGCATTTGTCAGCCCAGACACTGGAGAGCGCTGCCGGTCCCAAAGGTATCAACTCTTACATTGCCACGGGGCCCAGAAGTCCCCCTAAGTCTTAGAAGGGCCGAAGTCATGTGCTAGGGGTAAATCTGCAGGTTCCCTTAATACTCTGTCAGGGAGTTGGAGTCCAATACGCACCGTGGGTCAGCTACTCCAACTGTGTGCCTTCTCATGGAGAGGTAACGGACCAGAGCTTCAGGCGACGGCTCTTCCCCTTCATCACTGTCCAAGTTCATTGTCCCGTCAGTCTGGGCAGGCAAAACATTGGAGATGTTGAAATACAAGGTGAGGATCAAGCGAAAGGCTTCAATGCGAGCCCGGGAAAAGAACTTGCAGGGGTCATCACGGGGTGTACCTCACCTCCACAATCTGGTTTTCAGGGTTGATGAGCTGGACTTGCGGCACATTGATGCTCACGGTATTGCCCGTCTGTTCTGTCTGCTGAGATCAAAACCGGAAGACACGAAGCTAGCATCTCTTACAACCCCTTTACCGACACCGCCGGCTTAACACCAGTGCGCAGCCCTAAGCGCTGGGGAACAGGCAGGTTACCCGCCAGCCAGCCAAGGGCTCTTTATTCTCAGTTCTCAAGGGCTTGCCTCGTTTCCCCTCCTGCCTTCTGTTCAGGCAGGGTCAGCAGCTCTTCCGCTTCCCCTACGACCTGGCCTCTCAAAGCAAATAATTCACTTCTTGGGACAGCAGCGCAAACCGAGGAAGAAGCATCGCACCGCAGTCCTGGCCTGTAAACTCTAGCTGCCAGCCAGCAGCCCTCACGCTGCCTTCTCCTCTGTCACTCGGCCAACGCAAGACTTGGTCTGAAGGGTATTTGCTAAACCCACAGCCGACGACCAAACCTAAAATCTCAAGATTACGGCACCCTGAACACTCACAGAGTTCTCAGAGGAGGAACCTTCTGATGCTGCTGCCAGGACGAGGACGCCCACAAGCAGGTCGGAGTTTAGCGGCTAAGGGACTGGCTGGCCTTCCAGGGCTGGAAGAACACTAGGCAAGCAGGACCCACCTGGATGTTAGCAGAGGTGGGGAAGGTCACAGTCCGTGGTATACTTGGAGATGCCGCAATGCGCAGATTCTTGTGTCTCTTCAGACGGTCGCAGAGCAGGCTGTAGATTGCACTGTAGTGATCATAAGCATCGGCTCTTAATGACTAAAAGAGGAGAAGGAAAAAGGGGTCAGTTCTTCCTGTCGAGCAATAAAATAAGCTCCGTACCGCGCTGAGGTTGCTCAGTTACCAGAGGCGGTAAGCAACAAACGTCTCCCACGGGAACGGGCAGGAGACGACTGCCTGCTGCGGTGTCCCACCTGAACTGTGCGCTCCTTGTCCAGCCCCATGTCCGCCATTGCCAGCAACACGTCCTCGTTCAGCGGCTCCATCTGCCTCTCCGTCTTCAGGTGCTGAC
Organism: Phaethon aethereus; assembly: GCF_964289735.1. NCBI lineage: Eukaryota > Metazoa > Chordata > Aves > Phaethontiformes > Phaethontidae > Phaethon > Phaethon aethereus. The sequence goes on from NC_138599.1 coordinate 687,520, forward strand.
ACTCTGCTATCAGCTGTAAGAGCACAGACACAGTCCTCAGTGCCGACGTTCCCAAAGGCACACTGATGAGTCACGGCGTGCCGAAGAACCAACGCACCGGGTTCCGGCTGCAAGCTGGCCTGAGCTCAGGGCTCCTGGCACACCAATTCAAAATCTAGGCTCTCGGCGGCAAGGGGAAAGGTACAAAAAGGTATGCAGAGGAGGAGTGATGCGGAAAGCAAGACCAGGAGACAGAGAAAGCGGAAAGGCAGCACACCAGCGCTCGGACCGAGAGTTCTCAAAACGAGCGTTGCGGCACTATGCGCCCGGAGCCCGCGTGCAGGCCCGCTCGGCAGGCACCGAGCGGACCCCGCTCGCGCACCAGCTCTGCTTCTCACCCTGTCGAACTCCGCGTCGGCCTCCCCAAGCTTCATCCACTTGTGTTTGCAGATCTGCTCCATGGAGAGCCGCTTGCTCGGGTCCAAGACCAGCATGTGGCGGATCAGGTGTTCACATTCTGCGAGGGAAGAGAGGGGCTGGGTAACCCGCAGGGAGGGACACGGCTTCCGCAAGGACTTCCTCCGCAGGAAGTCACACACGGCAAGACTATCGCTTCTCCCTCTGCCCTTGGCACCCGTTCAGTCCCCGACGCGCCATTCTGCTGCAGACATTTGATTTTCCCGGGCTTGGAAGGGAAGAAGCCACCCGGGGCCACCGGGCCCCTGTGCTGTTAGCCGGAGCCCCTAGGTGGCACGCTGTCACCCTGTCCCTCCCCGTCTTGCCGGCGATGGCTGGCGGATGCGACCGGCTTTTGGGGGTCGAAGAGCAAAGTATCCGCTGAAGAGGATACGACAGCTCGCTGTGAATGATTTCTCCGGTGCGACGCGTGTGCTGCCAACGCGGGGGACTGCCGAGGCTCTCCCCCATCTGGGGTGGGATCTAAGCTTTGAAAGCACCACGCCTGTCAGCGAGCCTCTTCCGTATGAAGAGAACCTCTCCCCCGAGTGAGAAGGCAGGCAAGGAAGCTTTCAGCTGGGGAACTCCAGGCGGCCCATGCAAAATTATTCCTCCATCTGAGAGCAGGCAACCCAGAACCTGCACGTGGCTCCTTCTTAAGAGAAGTTAGTTTCCTGTGAGAATTGATCACACTTTTCAGAAGCCAGATTTATCACTCAAGCTTTCAGAAGCCTTTTTGCAGGAATGGGACAGAGATATTCATGTCTGAAGGGGCTATTGCTGGAAATTCATGTGCCACAGTGCTGTAAAAAGGTTCTTGTCTAAAACAGGTATAGTGAAAGCCTCTATATTCCTAAATAACTACGCCGTTTTTAGCGCTCTCATTTCCTGAAAGTTAGAAAGAGCGTGTCTTTGCTACCGTTTTGCTATGGTTTGCATAGTTATACACATGAAAGCTGAGATTTTAAATACGAGTACTTCGGTTTCTAAATTCTAGATTCAGAACTCATTTCAGCTTACGTTACAAACCGCCATCCAGCGGATAAGCTTCCTGGCATACCACTGGGCTGGCATATAAATCAACTGGTATGCTACCGTTTAGGTGCTCCGAAGAATCTGTAAGCAGAGTCGCGACCAGCGCCTGCTCACGCGACGCGGTGCGCGCAGCCCCTTACCTGTGGACATGAAAAATGGAATGCGAAATTTCCCACTGAGCACCCTCGCCCGCAGGTTCTGCAGCGTGCTCCCGTCGAAGGGCAGAGCGCCGCAGACCAGCACGTACAGCACCACGCCGAGACTCTGCGTCCAAAACAAAGGGCGCGTCAGCAGCGTTAGAGGGAGAGACCGGGAGACCGCAGCTGACTGCAGTAAACGTTGTTTCAACAGAATAAAATAACAATAAAGAAGAAAAAGCAAATCCCACCGGAAGGGACCTTGTTGACATCTCAGCCCCAGGCCAGCTTAATTCCTCCTTCAAACTTCAAGCCTAACGTAGGCTTCCTTTGGAGGCTCAGAAGCCAACGGTTAAAGAATCCTTCAGCCCCAGCCTGCTCGAGGCAGCCCTGCGCCACGAGGCTCCGGCCAACCCGCCTTGCCCAGACCCAACACTGCTGCCGGGACGGCGCTAAGCTATGCCACCCTTCCCTCCCACTCATCCCGCTCGGCTGGCGGAGCTCGGGGCGCGCCGCGAGGAGGCGAGGCAGGGCAGCAGGTAACCGAGCCAGCGCTGAAAGGCAGGGCTGCAGGGCAAAGCAGGCTTCGCGCGGCACAGCTAGTGCCACGGGGGGAGACCGTCCCGAGCCCCTGCGCTAACGCGCTCTCTGCAAAAACCTCGTAGAGCAAAACGTGAAGTTCCCTCTTTCAGCTCTGCCAGATCAAGCCCTACCGCCATAAGTCCTCTGCCATTCAACAGCGGTGAAGCGAACCACAGTTTTGGGGAACCAATATTTTTGGCACCGTGCCTCCCAATAAAGAAAACATGTGACATAGTAGCCAGCATGAAATTTTACAAGCCCTTCTTCGAAAAACATTTTTTGCCGTATCGGGGGCTTTTCTCCGAGACACGTGCTAAGTACTCGGGAAGCAAAGTCAAACAAACAGAGCAGAAATCAGACCCAAGTAAGAAAGAAAGAGGTTCATGGCATACCCAAATGTCAACCTTTGGCCCATCGTACTCCTTTCCTTCAAAGAGCTCTGGAGCAGCATAGGGAGGGCTCCCACACCAGGTTTTAAGCAGCTGACCAGGCGTGAAGATATTACTGAACCCAAAATCTGAAAGAACAAAGAGAATTAGAGGAATTATGAATGATTAGAGGAATACGATCCACTCCCAACAACCTAAACAACCGGCAAGCAAGCAATCTGCCGGGTCTAGTCAAGTCATGTACGATCCCGTAACGGGTAACCGAGACACGGGCATGGGAGAAACAAGAGCGCAGAAGAGGCAAGAAGACCGAGAGCAACGCTGAGACCACCTGGAGAGCGCGCACCTCCTCTCCGTACCGAGACGAAAGACGACCGAGTATTAACAGCGGCCCGTCTGCTTCATACGGTGTAACACACACCCCATTTAAACAAGCTGCTGCAAAATACCATGACCTAGGCCTGCTTCACGTACTACAACCACGCTGCTTTTGCTGAGCAGGACACAAAGACCTTTCCAAAAGTTTGCTCTTCACTTTTTCACCCACACGATTTCCATGCTGGAGTCAATACACCAGCAGTCAGAGCAAGCAGGGTTGCTGCAGGTCAGGTAGATGGTTCAGAATGAGGCTTCCACCTCATATCCAAGCAACCCCGCCTAAATCTTGCCTGTTGACCTCCATCCTTCCGCTTCTCCGATGTCGAGTTTCAAAACTTCGTTAGGGCCAGGGCAGCCGCCAGCAACAAGGACAGAAGGCAGGCAAAGGGAAAAAGAAGGGAAAGCTTGATTTTCCAGCGAGCGCTACATGAGCTGGAAACTTTGGTTATGGTGGGCAGCTCTAGAAACCAAGCAAACCATCCACCAACAGCAAATAAGAAATCCTGAAGGAGTAATTAAAAGAAAGGTCTGAACCTTACAGCCAGCCAGCCCTCAGCTTACGGGGCCCTTAACAGCATTCTCCGTTAATTAACCTGCCGCCCGCCGGCACACAGCTGGGACTTGCGCTGGGAAGAGTAAAGAACCCAAAGCCTGGACTGAAGACAAGTGAGCTTTTTCTTATAAAAAAGCAAGAATCTTCGCTACCAATTTCATTCTTTTTCGCCTCAGTGTGAGAAATGCTGGAAAAAACAAGGAGGGCCAGAAACACTCAGTTTGCAAATTCTAACCGACTAAACCAAAAAGCGTCGTGGCAAAAATATACGGTAAAGCTGCAGAAAGTAAAAATCTCTTCTCAAGAGCTTAAGATTAATTTTGACTCCGTCACGGGTCAGAACTGCAGCACGTCTGGGATAATGCACAAGATCCCGACGTTACGCAAGGGAATTTGACTGAAAACGTGTATTTTAATACAAGTATACAAACGGTAAAGAATGTTTGAGATCCAAAAGCGCAAAAGATTTTTTCCCGTTTCTTGAAATAAAGACATGTTCATCTTGAAACTGCTTATTTCTCCTTAGAGTCCTTTAGCCACGCTTCGAGAGAGGACGACTTCGGCACGCGTTCTTTAGCCATCAAGAAAGGTTCCTCTTTCGTTCCTCTTTCCTCGTCCTAAATCATCTAAAACTACAGGTTTGCCCTAACGCATGCAACATTACCCTGCCGAAAGGAAAAATGCTTGTCGTCTTTTCGGCAAAAGGCCCTTTACGCCAGGGCCCGGAGTTTTACGCGGACTTCCAAGAGCGAGCCACCGGCGAGGCGGGCGACGGCCGACACCTCTGCGCAGGCGGCAGAGAAAACCCCGCTGGCGCCGCGCGGACAACGCGCTACTTGCCGAGTGCGCGGTGCCGCCCGCCATCGCCTTTTTCCTTACAGGATTTTTCACGGCCTCACTTCAGGTGACTCTCCTCTCCTCCGTCAAACAGCTGCCGCAAAATTCCGCAGACCACCTAGCACAGCTCCTGCTAGCTCAGCTCCAGGGGGGTAGACCCAACTTTCCTTCCTCCCATCCCTTCGCAGGGGCAAAACCCTCGATACGGAGATGGTTTCCGCTTGCGAAGAACGCCCAGCGTGACGCGTTCCCGCGGAAACGCCTGGAGTGCAGCCAACGCTGCTCAAACCCTACCTCAAAACAGAGCGCAGAGATGGTTAAGCGTTCTTTGCAAGCCTCGCGGTACCAAAACAAGGCAGTTTAACACCCTTTGGGTTTTTCCTGGTGGAAATGAAGTCACCTACGCTTCCAAAACACGAGAGCGGTCAGCCTTTGGAGGACTATTTCAGGGAAACAGTACGCAGCTGCACGTTTGTCTTTTCCGCCTCTGCAAGCTTTTGAGCTGTTCTGCCTCACCTTTAAAGTAGGATGTGTAACAGGTGCCTGAATTACGGCTACCAGAGCAAGCAGTAAGAACTACGGCACGAAAGGCATCTCCGTCTCCTAACAACAAAGCGTCGGTAGTCAAGTTTTGATGTAAACTCCTTCCCACTGTGCAAGAACAGGCTGGAATTTTGCTGCTTCACAGATTTTGAGCCAATTATTCTGGCTTAGTTACTCTCCTTTGTCTTCCTATGTACTCGGGTGGGCTTTGCAGCGTTCTGCGAACCAGCCGTATTGTCAAAGCGGTGACTCTGGCCCCATGCGGCCCAGCACCAGCTCTAGGTCTGCACGGGACAGAGGACCGAGGCGTTCCCCGCGCTGCCGCACCGGCTCACCACCGCACCATGCCGGCGAGCCCCGCTTGACGGCAGCACGGCAAGCGAGCAGCCGCACACCCTGCAGCGAGGGCAGGGCCGCGCCGCGGCGGCCGCCGCGGAACAGACACGCAACAGCTGCCTCCTGCAACCTTCTCTGCTTCGTAAGAGCTGCACGAGGTTGGCTGCCTTTGAAACTTTACCCCTCTTTCACAAGGGGTTGCAATCGGCCCACGGGTTCACGGCTCTTTTTGACAGCGGAGAGGAGGTGGGCAGAGAGAACAACCCCGCAGAGTCTCTCCTCCGAGAGCCGGGCGAGGAGGGCAGAGACGCCGCGAGCGTGTCGGCGTTCAGCCAGCAGGGCCCGCGGCCCCCGCCGTCACCCCATGGCTGCCCCAGGTTTCGGGACAAAAAAACCTCTCCCTGCGGAGAGCTGCTGCTCTACCCAGCGCTTTCCGGGCTCCGGGTGAGTCATGCCGCGCGTCTCTGCGGGGAGCTGGAGCCAGACGGCTCCGTCTTACACGAAGCACTGCTCAAGGGCTGGAAACAAGCTTCCAGAACCCACCTGCGCTGCATGAGCGGAGGTCAAGGCTGGTGAAAACAGCAGGCTTTTTAAAAGCTTGCCCCCAAAGCTAAGGGGGAGGATTTGAAAACCCCAAAGCAACCAACAAAAATCCAGAAACAAGCAAAAAAACCAAGCTACAACTTAAATATTAAATTCCTTTAAAGCTATGACAAGTCACCCCAGTCCAAGGAGACTTAATAAATCCAAATCCCCAGGGAGCAAACAGGTCTCATTCCACACACAGCTGCTGAGGGAAAAGGGCCTTTTTAAAGAGCAAGGTAAACGTGACGGGGAAGCGACGTAGGGAAAATATTTAAGAGAAACACCTCTGCGCTACAAAAAAAAGCGGGCCCAGTCCCTCGCGTTTCCTCAGCGCAGAGCTTCAGGGAGCTGGCTTCAGTATCTGCGCAGCAGGGACTTTTATCCTCAGGTGAAAAAGCGAGCAGACTCTTGCAAATGAATGCAAAGCAATGCATAGATCGGATTCCTCTCTGAAACCATACCCCGGGAAGGCCTGGGTATTTAGCAATAATCTCAACTCCTGGCTGAACTCTCTGACTGGGAGCACAAGCGAACGTAGTGCCAGAAGCTACTGACTCAGACTTTGAGAAGGTACGCTGGAGAAAAAGCATCCATAGGAAAAGCGAGAGCAACAGCGTTTCTATCTTGCCGTTTACGGAAAAATGGTATAGTTGCCATCAATAAAATAGGAAAAAAAACCCCAAACCCCAAAGAAACCCAAAAAGCACGCTGGTAGTCACCACGGAGTGAGACCAGCCGCGTTAACCCCCTTCAAGACCGCTACCACTACCTTGCTGTGCGTCAGTTCCTTAACTCATGGCGAGTAAGGGCTGCAAAGCTGCAAAATGGAGCTCAGTAGTAACGTGCTAGAAAACCTGCGCTGGTGAGAGTCTGAAAAACTGCAAAAGCCCACGGAATTATGCACGTGGGTATCAGGAGAAGCACAAAGCTGTAGTCTCAGCTCCGAGCGTCTGAGACGACACAGCGGCTCGGCTGCGTCCTGCAGGCGATCCGCCTTGCTGCTGCTTGGCAGACGAAAAGCGCCCAGACCTACCAAGCGGAGCCTTCAGAAGACGCTCGAGATACATCTATAGCTTCCATCAGCTGAGCGTTAAAACGCCTCGTTGAAGAGGTTTGAGTTAGACACGGTTAAGGGGTTTGGCAGCGAAGGTTTAGCTGATCCTCCACCCTGCTAACAGGGCTTTGTGCGGTTCTGTCGTATTTACTCTGGGAGGCCTGGTGTGAAAGAGAGCGGGCGCTATCGCTTCTTTTTTTGCTCTTGAAACAATGGAAGAACTGGTGTCAAGTTGTAATTGATGAGTTACAGGGACAAAACATAATACTTGGAAAATTCTATACCATAAATCAGCTTTTCCAGGCTACTTTTCAACTTGCTACTACATCTTCCTGCCAAGCAAAACACTACCACACCAGGGCGGGAACTATCTTCTCGAGTCCGTTCTGGGAGCAGAGATTTGGAAGGAAAACAGTTCCCAACTCCCTTCGGTAAGAAATAAGTTGCCACAATTTTCAGACATTCACAGAGCTTGTCAGCATGCTCAGGTGGACATTCCTTCAGGAAAGACAGCCGTATTCCAGGTCCTACCTGGGTTAGATTTTAACTTGCTTGCTTTGTATTTGCCAGGCACCCTGCCCCCCGACACACAGATCAGGTTTTACCCCGTGAACACAAGATGGCCTCAAATCATCGCTGCATCTGTTTGCATAAAGCAAGACACCAGAAAGCGCTGCTTATAAAGACCTCCTGAGCAGCCTTTCTCGGAGGAGCTCCAGAGGAAGTTCCACAAAGTCCCGCACAAAGCGAGGATGAGAGAAACCTAAAAAACTAGTAATGGTTTTACTAAAAATCAGACGTTGAACTCCAATCTCACGCCTACGGAGGGTATGTAAGAGAACAGCAACATGACGAACAAGACTCTTTCCTCTCTCCAAGACGGTATCAAGCTGGAATAGTATTCCCCAACTCCCAGTATTAAAACTGCTCGCAGACTGAAAAGTTTTGGAGCCCTAAGCACCTTTTTTTTTTTTTTAAAATCAAGTTACAAACCCTTGTAAAAGCCGGCAAGCTCTCTCCGAGGAAGTCTGTTAAGAGAGGGGGCAACAAAGAGCTTTCCAAAAATGCTCTGCTAGGCATGAGGCTCTAGCAGAATTAAATGCTAAGTACGAGCTCTTCCAATTCAAAAGCCCGTGAAATGAGATGACCAGGGCGGTATTAAATCCTCTTGTTTCAATCGGTTGCTACCTAATCCCTCAAAGCTAAATAAAGTCAAGTCTAGTCAGTGCATCACCGAGCCCAGCAGCCAAGGCTCAGCCTCACGTACAAGAGGATCGCAGGCACGCAGCCCCGCGGTAGGTCAGTCTAGAGACCGCCCCAGGCGCAAGCTCTCAGGGAGGGCAGTTACTAGCAAGAGAGCCCGCTGCCCAGCAAAGCGCTGGGAACACACCGCAAGGGCCTCTTTACCTGGTAACTTCAGCCTCTCTCCCCGCAATGAATAAAATACCCAGAGCACGGGGGCTAATTCTCTTGCTCTGTCAGGCAGCGCAGTGAAACGATTCCGAGCGCGCTGCGTCCCCTTCGCTGCCCTACCATAGACGCTGTCACCCTTACCTTCCGTTCTTTCTCTCTCAGCTAGGCTGAGCTGCTTCAAAGAAGTCCTAAACGGGCAGCACGACTCAAAACAAGGTCCATTTTTAAATCTCAGTCTCGCCCGTTACCCAGTGCATTGGAACACTGCGGGATCTACAGCCGCGTAGCTGCCTCCCAAGCCAAGCCAGCTTTTTTTTTTTTTATTTTATTTTGCACTACTCGAAGGGAGATCTAAATCTCCTGGCTACAACCTGGCAGTTTCAGCTCTGGGCAGCAGGCCACGCAGAAATCCAAAGCTTCCTTTAGCTGCACTGTGCTTCCTTCTTTCTGAATACCTGGAAGCCGCCAATGCCTACATTTATTAACTTCTGAAAGCAGCTGCCTTCCTCCCGCACGGCTGGTCTTAGCTCACCTGCTATTTTGATGTTAAGGTTAGCATCCAGAAGTAGGTTTTCTGCCTTCAGATCTCTGTGGACTATATTACGACAGTGACAGAAGTTGACAGCAGCCACTATTTGCTTGAACTTTCTCCGGGCTTCCTTCTCGGCCATGCGTCCGTGGGCCACCAAGTGATCTGTAAGGGACGAAGCGAAGGACAAGGCGGTTATTCACACGGGGAGCGCAACCACGACAGGGGCTTCTCGCACGCTGGCGGCGAGCGACGCAGAGGACGGAGGCGGGGAACGCCGCGGGCACCGGCGTGTTTTCCAGGTTCCACCGCCAGACGGGGCCGCCGCCGCAGCCACAGGGGAAGGGACTCCGAGGACAGCTGACAGGGCTGGCTGGAAAATCAGAACTGCTTTGTGAAGAGCGTGACGGTTGCAAAATCTTTCTCTACATCGAAAGAAGACTTTTTCGGCCTTTTCCTTCAAACACCAAGCCTCATATCGTCTTACCTCGACGGTGAGAGGCGCAGGTTCGCAGCCCCACGCCATCCCTCCTTCCCTCTGGCTTTCCACAGGAAATTTGTCTTTGGTCTAACAAGCCTCAGCACAGACAACTCTTGCCGAAACCAGTGAAGTCCCGGCTAGTTACAGAGACAGCCAGCTCCTCAGCTGCAGCTTTCTAGCTAAAAACCTCCCAGCTGCAGAAAGTATTTAACACCGTCCACACTCCGCTTGCTTCTGCCGGACACGGGGCACTCCGCCGGGCACGCCTCACCCGCGAGCCAGTCTAAAAAGCAGACGAGCTCCCGTTACAGATGCTGTGACTCGGTACGCGAGTACAGCTTCAGGAACGGTTTTAGTGCCGCAATGCAACAAAAGAACGTCACGGTGCACGCTTCGCTACACGTGCGGGGGTTCCTGGCGCTCGTAACCAGTCTCTGGGTACCTGCTACTGCCAAAACGTACTTGTGATATTCAACAGCACATTTCTTTATGAAAACGGAGCTTGCCTCTACTAGAGAAATCTGAGTATGCTGCAGTATTTTGATGAAAGTCTAAGTTTTGTTAGATTTTTAAAATTTGTTGCCAGCTAGGCTTGCCTTGGAAGCTAGCGTTGCACGCATGGACAGGCAGAGTCTCTCTCAAGAGACCAGAGGCAGGCACGCAGCAGCAACCCAACTCAAACCAATCCACTTGAAACCTGAAAGCGCCACGCTTCCCGAAGCCACTCCTCAGACTGTCCCGCGAGCGGGGACGGCCAGGCAGGAGACGGGCGGCAGAAACGGCGGAGAGAGGAGGAGAAAACAGATCCCCCTCCCCTGAAGCGTCAGCAGAACAGGCAACGAAACTCTGCCAGGAAAAGTGTAAAAGTCAAAGTCTTAAAACGGGAGGGCTTGAGAGAGAGAGATCTGTTCTGGAAAATAATAAAAATAAATCTCTTCTGCGGGTTTCTCATCAGGTGGTTGTATTTTTCCCAGTCACCCATTAATTAAAATACCTGTGACATAATTGACTTGCAGTAAATACTAATTACTGAGCTCCATCAAAGCGGTTCTGCTGGCTTCTGACCGCACAGCAACCTACTTCTCTACGTTTGACTACTCACGTTGCGGCAACAGAGTCCAGCTGTTTTTCAGAGAACTTGCCAATTAAGTTTTATTCGTCGGATCAACTTGCTCCATAAGCAAATCTGAACCAGGGCTGGGGAAGGACACCCATCACCGATTGCAGTGTGACCCTCAGGTCACTTGCGAGGAAAAGCGAGATTTACTACCTCAAACAGCCCCCTCATATTTCATTAAGTCCTTTGCACGGGCATAAATTTTGTACTCTGAAGAGTCGGGACACTGACGGGTGGAGTTAAGCCAGGGCCTGCTCCGATTCAAGCACTACCACCGATCAACAGGTAGCAGCAGCTCAGCTCTTAAGCAAGTCAAGGTCGTTCGCATTGTTGAGTCCACTGGAATTTGGGAGCGCGGCCCGCCCATTTAGCAAGCGCTCTTAAAACAACGCGCGAGGCTCCAATCTCTCAACGTTTGGGGAAATATTTTAGAGATTTCCCGCAGGCAAGAAATCAAACCCAGCTACTGCAGCAGGCGTATTTCTACAAAGCTCTCCTAAGTACCTTTCTGCCCACAGCAGGTTCGCCGGTCCCGCACACAGAGAGCGACGCGCGTGCCGCTCGGTCCCGTGCGCGTCGCTGAGCCTCGCTCTCAGGGGCTGCCCTGCCGGACGGCCGCTCCCGCAGGAAACTCCGCTGCCCCTTTTCTTAGTCAGTCCTGCTTCGGTGGTGGAAAAAAAAACCCCCAACTTTTTAGGTTAGTTTCACTTTTCAGGAAGAAACGCGAGTGGAGGCCGGTCCCCAAGCTCTGCACGTAGGCCCAGCACTTTTGGACAGAAGGCTGACGTTTCTGCACGAGCTCCAGAGGAAGGACAGAAACAATGAAGCTACAGAATACTTCACATACCACCGAGGGCAACTGCATGCCAAAATTAACCATTGCAAGCTTCGGCTGCGTGAACCTCTCGCGCAACGGGGGTTACAGAGGTGACCTGAACGTTCAGCCGGGAGCCGGCACGGGGATCTCGAATGCGCCCAGTCCAGAAGCACGGGCTGGGCGCTGGGTCGTACGCACGTCAGCGGGCTCTTCGGGAGCTGAAGAGGCGTACGGCGTCGCTCCTTTGAGCGTGTTCCGAAGAGGAAGGAATGCATGATTTCATTTCATAACCCTTGAAAACATCCGTTGCTGTTCTCTGTGCTTGTATGAAGCACCTGCTGCTGCTCTCTGCGTGAAAAAACGCACTAAAACCCTACGCTGAAGAAAAAGCATCTTCTGGTTAAGAGACAGGACTGACGGGCCGGTTCCCCCGTTTCGCCTCTAGACAGGCTCCTCGCGCTTTTAAGTTGCTTTCTGTCTAGAAAGCAAACGCCGCTTAAGCTTCACGTCTCCTCCGCGGGGTGGATTAAGTTAAGTTTCCAGCGTATTTGGTGACCTTGTGATCTCAGAAGCAGCTTGACCTTCTGCAGATGGGTACCACGGCGTTTAAGGCGTCCGTCCGGTTCGCGCTCAGAAAGCTGAGGACAAGCAGGAGGAGAGGGAGAGAAGGGGCGGAGACGGCAGACGTGCTAACCGCATTCACCAGACTGTAGTTTTGTCAGGTTCTCTGAGAATTTTGGTTAAGCAAGCAAGTCCCTGTACTCTGGTCAACGAGGACTGCGGATTACTTACAGCATTCGTAGCCAACAGCTGAAATGAAACCCGACTTTTAGACTACATTCTGTCTGACCTCAGAGAAAGGACACGGGAGGGACGCGGAAGAAAGAGCACCCCATGTTTAAAAGACGTTCGTTTGTTCATAACGTCAAACCAGCACCCCAACCACACGCCAAACACGCATTGGGACAAAAACAACAATTTACATTTTGCTGCTTAAGCCCGCAGCAAAAGCGAGTCTTCCCCCTGATCCCCACGCACCGCTACGCAAACAAAGTGAATTATCAAAACGTTTCCGCTAACGGATGAATCCAAGGCACTTACGGCACAGCTTGGCCACCGAAGGAGCTATCGGCCCTTTTCCTGGAAATTCAGATAAACCGGCTGTAAAGCTAACGAGGGACAAGAAAGGCAAGCATCCAACGCTGGCTGACTGACACGAACCGCGGCCGTTTAGAGAAATTACCATTCCTTCAGCTAAAAACCCCATCCCGTATCACCGCCTGCGTAATATCTACGGTTGCACGGTACGGTTTAAACCTCTGAAAGTCCCTTGAAGGCATCAAGGGAAACAGCTTGGATTTACTTCTAACAAAACCCGGCCGTTCGCAGAAGCGTGACGCTCTGTTTCAGATTATACGAGGCACTCGGCCTTACGCTGAGCGCTTAGCGTCCAGAAAGCCACGGCCGTCAGCGCCGCAACTCCTGCGGCTCAGCGCTATGCTTTCGCATTAAAACCCAGGTCGTGTGGGCGTCGAGACAATCGAGGAAGAGGGACATGAGACTCGGCACGGGCACGTTTAATACAGAGTATTCCCCTGAGCCCGGTAACACACACCGTGACAGAGACTGCGCTGTCCTAGCGGCTATCCTGCTGCAAGTCCAGCGATTCTACCATAAAAAGCCTACCCCAAAAGGGACGGACGCGGCGGGGAAGCCGCGTGCGGACCAAGTTTTACCCTTAGTCAGAGGTAAGTCCCAGCTTCCATCCGCCGCACGACGGAAGAGCCGGCGCGGGTGCAAAGCCAGCCCGCGCCGAGATACTTTCTCTCGGCCGCACGCGGACGTGAGATTCTTCAGTACGGGAGATGCTAAGGACTGCAAGGAAAGCTTTCCAGAACGGGCTGCTGTTTCCTCCCCGTAAATTGCTTCCGCTGTTAGAACAAAGTCTCAATGGCTCCTCAGGAAACTCCGATTACAGAAAGCGGAGACTTTCGTTTCCCCCGCTCTGCTCTAACGCCGAGGGCGCGCAGGGCCTCGTGCAGCGCCTGAAAAGGCTCCAACCATGTTGGCGGGGGCACGGCCTCCCGGCTTCGGCCTGGAAAAGCAGCGGGGCTCTTCCGTAAGTGGCCGCTCTCAGCTATCAACAGGGATGAAACGCCGGGCAGCGCAATGGAAATTAGCTACGCTAATGAGCGGAGTTTACTACAGCACAAAATCTTTCAGAGAGCAATTAGACTTTCACTTCGCCTCACGCAGAAGGCTATTTTTGTAACCGAGAGAATTCCTTCCAAGTTTGTATGCGAGCTCGCGCATAGTTCCAGATTTAAAAAAAAAAAAAAAAAAAGAAACGAGCCCATCTCTGCCAAATTCAACAGAAGAGGGAGAAAAGGTACAAAGCGATTTAGACTTTTGTGCGGTGATCATCTGCGTTCAAGCGAGTTTGCGGCAATCAGGGCTCGCTGCACAAGGTAAACTGGATTTCAGGAGCCTTCCAAACTGCTGGGTGTCTGGCACCGGGAGGCAGGTTTGAGGCAACAACTGGGAGACTCAGCTGGAGGAAGTCAGGTTTTTCACCAGGCAGTCCACACTTTCCAAGCATCAGCTACTTCTTGCTGCTTCCTTCAGCTGTCACCTCCTCAGAGAAAAAAATCCAAGGGACGGGGACAGTGTTGAGAAGGCAGCACGACAACTTTCTGCAAAGGTACCGGGGAACGGGTCTCAGATTATATTCACTGGACACCAGCATTTTTCAGCTCAAGTCGCCTTGTCTCCCTTAATTTGGGGCTCTTCTTCCTTCACCAAGAGCTTCATCTTGTATTGCAACTCAGCCTCGGTTCCAGCAGAGCGAGAGGCCCCGACATCAAAAGCCAGCCTACTGCAACGACTTCGCAGGACAAAAAGGAGTGTGTACCCCTTCAGCCGACAGGCCGTGTGTGACTGCCCTCACAAGGACGTTTCCTGGAAGCAGATTTAAGCCAGCTCGCTTCAAGCGCGGAGGATTTTCCTCCTTTCCTGAGGCTCACGTTGGCTAAGCTCGTAAAGACCAGCCTTGCAAAATTCTGACTTCTGTCGCCAAGCACAAAATTCCAGTCTGTAAGTCAGTCTCTACGTCCACAAGGTCGTGGCAATAAAACAAGCCAATTAATAAATCGGTCAACGGTTCTTGAAGTTGTGCGGCACAGATGCAAGAAAGCTCAGCCAAAACGTTGCGAGCAGACAACGGAGTTTAAAATGGATGCGACACTAGGACACACTAAGATAACATCAGGTATCAAAAAGATAAGAACACACACGGTTTCGAGAACAAAATACTACAGAACCACGGGACAGCCTGTTCCTATGAAAGCTACTGACACACACCGACGTTTCCTCTCTAGTTAACAGGTTTCATATAACTCGCAAAGTATTCGGCAACACTTTAAAGTCCAACTGGACGACTGCTTCCAACATCTTTAAATCCCCAAGTCAGCATAAAAGAGGAGCAGCACCACCTGTCAATGAAACCCAAAGAAGAAACAGAGGTTATAGAAGTTATTTTTCCAGCAAGTCGGTATCACTTCTTTCTTTACCCCTCTTGTCAATGGAAAGTTTTCAGGCCGAAGGGCATCTCTCAACTGAAACAAGAGAGCGTGGCAGCTATTTTCAGTTTACTGTAGTTGACCAAGCGCATTATCTGATTAAAGAACGCAATAAATGTACTTACCAAATATTTCTCCCCCGCTAGCATACTCTGTCACTAGGTAAATCATCCTCTCCGTCTCCATAACCTGAACGCAAGGACAAAAAAGTGACAGATAAGGAGACTGCCGCGTGCGAAGAGAAACGTAACTAATTGAAGTTTTTAATTCCCTCTAAACCGCACGTAACCGCTTTCACCAAATCAGAAATACTACTTTCCCGGGCTTCACGGAGCTACGCAAAGGAGGGGACGGGAACTGGGGAGGGAACCAAGCAGCGAGTTTTAAACCCAGAATCTGCAACTAAACAGGAGTCTGTTAGGATTTTCGGGGCCGTAGCGGTCCGACACGCCGAGGCCAGCGATTTATTAGATGGGATTTCTTTAACGGGCCAGGCACTGCGCGGATAAAGGCAGCGAGGGGCTGACGGGGAGCGACGCCGCGCGCGGCGCAGCAGCGGGGGCCACCCAACAGGACTCTCTGAAGCCTGAACAACGCCTGGGAAGGTCCCTCTCAGGACGCAGAAGAGAAGAAAAGCACAGGGCAAGGCACCGTATGCCGAAGACAGGCCCCTACACATTTTTAACGCTTAATCGGCAGCGGGCGAGGGCATGCGATCACGCTCAGCGCAAAAAGCGGCAAGTAACACCTTCCTGCCTGCAGATCGGGTAAGGGTGGCTCCAAGGGCTGCTTTGTGACCGGGTTACGTTTTGCGACCCGCCTTCGGGCCAGTAGGCACTTGGGGCGTCTTCCAAACCTTGATGCTATTTATCTAGCAGGCTTCACGGCTTTGTCAAGGGAAGAAAAGACAGCGTGTTTCGCTTCCAGGACCGCAGCGCTGAACCTCCGGTGCCAGCGTGACAGGTCACCTTTCCCGCTCCGGGGTGTTTAGAAAAAGGCGTGGAAACACTGGGGTTTTTTGGCTTTTCTCCCTTTCAAACACAAGTGAAAGTTCACCTTTGGACACGAAACGGATTGTTAACCCAACGGGGGAGCCGGGGACGTGGAGCCCAACACTGCTTGTTCGGACGAAGAATTAGGACTCGAACGCACAGATTTTGGATTTAAAAAAAATATGTGCCTGGTCCAGACAACAGCAGCGGCTGAGGCAGCTGGATCGCTATCATTCTGGGTGTTAAAACAAGGGTATAACAAAGCTGAACCCCAGTTCTGCTCAAGTGTCACAGAGCACAAAATACAGCTCCCACTGAACGGCGATACTACGTGTCCAGAAAACCCTCGGGTAGATATTTTCTGTTTCCAGGCAGAATCTCTTCTATTATAGACCACTATCGTTATAGCCGCTTTCTCCTTTTTAGGTTTTATAAGCTCAAGGAAACGTGATTTTTCAACTCAGATTCCTGATGAAAAGCTGTGAGAGGCGCTGAATTTCCAACGCCAGGCTTTAGTAGTTTTTATCTAAAAATAAATGCCTCTGAAAGTACCCTGAAAAAAAAGGGCCAGATGAAACACGGTCCACAGTTGGCACTCTCTCCTCACCTTAGCAAAGCCAAGCCACAAGTGTCACCTGTTCAGTATACCATCGAAACCTTTAGATGGGATAAAACAGGTTGAAAAATGGGAGTTTGGCTCAAAAAAAGCTTTAAGGAGTCAGCTTGCAGGGAAGCGTCCCCTAAGTGCCTTAAAAACGCCACAATTCTGCAGCGTCTGCTGTACGCATCTCGCATTTGGCGGTTTGGCCAGAACAGCTAAACATTAACCTCTGTCACTTCTACTCAGTTTTAACTCTTTGGAGCCAAAATAAATACTCCTCTCTATCGGGAGCGGATGAAAAGCAGAGCGGGCTTGAGCAGGCAAGAGTTGGTTCTGGGGAACGGCAACTTCTAGCGAGGGTTACCACAACTTCTCCCTTCAAACGCACACAGGAACATTACATTACAAAAAGAAGCAACTCCAGCATGTTTCCCCCAGGATTTCAACTTTTTAACGTTCCGATGCCTCTGGCAAGCGTACGGCTGCAGCAAAGGGGCAGGTAGCTCTGCGTGAGCTTGGCAGGATCCTGGGAAGGAGCCTTTTGTCCTGCAGCTGCCCAGAACCGCCCTCGCAAGCAACAGAGGGGAGTTTGCCCAGAGCTTCTTGGCACTCTCTGGCTGCAAGTCACTGCCTGAGCCCTTGTATGAGAAAGGCCCAGGGAGGGCGTCTTTCATTTGTCCAACAGCTTCCAAACCGGCATTTCGCATTTCACCAGGGCGCTGGCCTCCTTTCCTCCTCCGCTCCCCTGACTCTGCCGCCCGCTTGTCCCTGGCCCGCTGCAACTTCCTCGCTGTTCTACTCGATGGTGCAGTCGGAGGGGCACCACCGAATACGGGCGTAAAAGGCAAGACACGTGGATTCTGTCTCTGGTGCTTTTGTTAGCAGACTAAAAATGCCAAACCAGCTGGAGAAGTCCGCGAACGATATTCAAAAGCGGCTCTGCCGCTGCTACCGATCACCTTGCAGGAAAGCAGAGAGCAGAGCAGCGAGCCCTCGGGGCCACAGGGCAAGCGGAGGAGAGCTGGGGAGCCGCATGCTTTCAGTCCTGCTAGCGGGTGCGACTTACTCTCTCCCTCAAATTGAGAAGGGGAGCCCGCATCCGGTTTCAACTGGGAAACTGAAAAGCACACAATAGCCAGAGACGAATGGCAAGAGGCCAGCCCGCAGCGGAAGCATGATCTCCCAAAAAAGCGAAGGATTAGCCACACTTTCCCCCCCCCGCCGCCCCCTCTAATCAAAGTACTCTGAGACCTTGAAAACGTACAGGGCTTTCCCAGTGTTTCCCCTAGGAGAAGTGGAGGGATAACCCTAGAGAAAGCACTACTCCACTGCCTAAAGGTATAGCGCAGAGGGATGGAAAACCCACCGCGGAGCGCTCCTACCTGGTATAACCTGATGATATGTGGGTGGCAAAGCATCTTCATGATCTGAACTTCTCTAAATATCTTCTTCAGGTTCTCTTCATCCAGCTGGGTCTTATCAATTATCTTTATAGCAACCTAGCAGAAGGGGGAACGAAAGAGAGGTTATCGACCCAACCGCACAATAGGAAAAGCATTTTTCAAAACAGCTACCGCACAGAAGACCCTGCTGCGCTGAACACCGGATGAAAACGGAACTGTCCCCGCCTCAGAGAGCCCGGGATCGCAGAGCAGCCTCCCAGAATCCAGCCGGCTTCCCGTCCACTGAGCGGGAAGAAGCTTTGTTTCCCAGCTCCCAGCGTTTTTTCCCTACAGAGGGTACCGCATCGTATCCTCCCTCGTCGAGAGCGGTGTTGCAGAAGGCAGCGAGGTTTTTGGGCTGTTGCCCGTTACCGTGGGACAGCGTGTTCACAGAGGCACCCGATACTGTGCCGAGAAGCAGGTTATTTCTGAACTCCTGGATACATTTCAAGCGAGCCCAAACATCTGTTGGGTTTGCTCAAAGGAACCCGTTTCCTAGGTCCTACCACCCAACTTCGCTCTTCAGCCTCGCCACCCTCGCGTTAACTTACCGCTGGAGGACGAGCCCAAAGAGCGGCCCGAGAGCTTCGGCATAAAAGCAGCGAGACAGAAGGAGAGGTTGCCAGAGGGGGAACAGCTTTCAGGGACCGAAATCTGGACGTGTATCTCGCTCGCTACAACAGGGCTGATAAACACGAGCCGGGATGGAAGTGCGGGGAGTTCAGGCTTCTAACGATCGAGGTATTTATTTATCTATTTTAAGCCAGAAGTGCTCTGTAACGCTACGCTAAAATAGTTTAAACAAGCCTAAGTGCTTCCAGTCAGATGCTCTTCGGAAACTCCCAGCCTCAAAACGTTCCTCACTTCTCTTCCTTCCACCTTCCCCGCTGCTGGCGGCTCCCAGCTCGTTTAGGCGCGGAGAGTGAAGCCAGACGACTCCAAACGGGGAGACACTTCCGTGCTGGAAAGTCCACACACAGATAACAGGGAAGGGAATCTCTTCCAGAAGGCCAGGTTTAGCCGGGGAGAAAAGGCAACCGTCAGCGTGACACCTTGCTGGAGCAAACGGCCGAGGAACGTTCGCGCTGCTGCTTCTAAACCCGATCACAGCCTTGAGTTAGAAGTACCTCCCTCCCCACCGAGAAACGTCGGTGCGAGCGAGCAGCTACGGTACGCCGGCCTAGCTCAAGATTTGCGGGCTGAATTAACATCCACCAGCAGGTTTTCTCGCTCAGAGATGGCTCTTTCCCTGGGAAAAGCAGCGCTTTTGCTAATCTTCTCCCGGCGGCTTTGCTAAAGCATAATTTACAAGGCGTCTGTCAAGGAAGACTGCGGAATCATGCAAAGACGTGGGAAGGGCATGCAAAGCAGCGCTGCGGTAAAAAACGCTGATGATGCACAACCAGGAAGATTTGACACAGGAGCCCGGAGCCCAGTTACAGAAACGCTTGGCCGTAACGGGCTCCAGCGTTTGCTAGGGACGAGGACGAGTGCTGCGCACGCAGAGGCGTGCCGCGTCCATGGAACAAGAAACCACAGCGGCGCACGATCCCAAACACAATCCCAAGGCAGTGCCAAACCCCGCGCGCGCGATGCTAACTGCTGCTCTAACGGGCACGGTGCTGTTTGGAGAACAACAAACAAACAAAGGAGGATCTTTAGGATCTTCAAGGGAACAATCCAAAGCACATGAAAATTAAGCTTCATATTTTACGGTAAGATCCTCGCCGGGGGAATGACTGCCCCGCGTGTAAGCGGAACACGGCAGAATCCTGAAAAGGCACCAAGTACAATAAACCGTTTCTTTCATTTGAAACCTTTAATTCAGAGTACAGGAACGCTTCCAGACTTCTAAGTCACTGAGCAGGCTTCCTACAGCAAGAACAGCAGCTGAAAGGCAGCCAGGTCTGGCACTCAGCACCAGAAGCTGCTGGCAGGAACAGGGCTACAGCCGAGACGCAGGGTGAAACGGCAGAACGGGACCCCGCTCCGTGACGCTGCCAAGCCCTAAGCGGCCGTGATTAACGGGGCGACGAGCCGCTGCTGTCCCGTTCTAGGCTGGCAGCGTTCTGGGCTGCAGCTCATCCTCCGCCGAGGAGCAGACGGGCCAGAAGCGCGCGTTTCGTTGGCTACGCTTCTGGTAAGTCGGCATCGCCTGGTTTCAAGGACAACGCGCAGGAGCGGACCGGGAAAGCTAAGCGAGCCGGAGCGGGCGCGGAGAGCACTCGCACCACGTGCTTCTCGCCAAGGATTTCGCCTGCAAGAACGAGCTGTTGTAAGCCTAAGCCAATGTACATAAAAAAAAACAAGGGAAGCTTCCTCAAGGAGCGAAGCCAAGATGACTACCAAGAGACATGAGTCATTTTCAGGCACCGATACGTAAATGAAAATCCACAGATCGGGAGTATTCCTAAGCTCCTCACTCATTTCCCAGCTCTGCATTTGCTCAAAGGAAATCACATTTCCCAGCTTAATTATATGGCTTGAGCTGACGCTCTCGGCCACGTTCAAGGTATGCAGAGTATTTGATTGAACATGACTTGGTCAGTAGGGCCAGACAAAACAGAAGAACTGACTTACTCTGTTTTTCTCGCCGATAACGCGGGGAAGGGAGAACCAGGCTGCCATCTCACCCGCTTGCTTTACGCGTGGTGCCCTGAAGCTCCGCGCCCACGAGACACACGACACCTGAACCGGCAGCAAAGGCACGCGAACACCAGCCAGAAGATGTCTTCTTCTGAAGGACCTTATTCTGAGTTCGGCCAAACGGGTGGCCCTTGAGCAAGCCTAAACTCATCCTCAGAAGCGATGCGGAGGAGAGAGCTGGCATTTCTGAAGGAGTTTCTTCAAAATGTTTTCATTCCATTCAAGTGCCTCCAGCAACTGATGTAACCTAAAAGGTAAAAGTCTCCTGAAAAAGCCTGGGGAAAGCACCTTGCGCTCCGGTTTCAGGAAATTCAGAGCTTCCTCACGAACGCGTGAGGGTGGAAGTAGGAAATCCCCTCCGCACGCGCCGCAGAAGGGAAGGCGCAGGGAATTTCAGGGATGGGGGCTTGCCTTTCCCCTGGGGCTTTGCCGAGGGACTCTCTTGGGTTCGTTTCAGAGGACTGCTCTTCCCTTTGTTTCAGGGGACTGCTTTTTTCCCAGAGGGAAGGAGTGGTTTAAAGGCTTTCCAGAAAGCCTAAGTTGGTTTCTCCCTTCCTGCGTCCCTTTCCGTGCAAAAAAAAAAAATCCGTTTCAGGTAGTCTCGCGAAACGCTGAAAAACTCCCAAACCCAAAATCAAGTGCGTTCCCTCATGTTTACAAACACCACATTAAATAGAGAGGAAAGAGCAAGACTAAACGTCATTAAAGAAAGCACAAATTCAGCTACAAGTAGAAGTGGAAGAAAGCCGTGATCTAATTTCTTAAACAATGAAATACTATAAAAAAGGAGTCTGAAAAATTAACTCCTCTTTTATCAAAAGTTAATGAAGCTTACAGGCAGTAGGATATACGCCAAGCCTGGAGCATACATGCTGCTACCAATTAACAAAATGTTCCCTCCGTTTCTAAATATTTCAGGTTTTTCCTTCCTGGATCCAAGTAAAACTTGCCCTAGTAATTTGAGGAAGAAACTGTTATTTGGAAGAAACGTTAAGTTGCTAAAAACAACAGTTGGCAGAGAGAAAGTAAGGTGCTCCAACGGACCCCTGGCAAGTCACGGCGGAGGTCTCGCTCTTCGGAGCCAGAAGCCTTGTCCGTTTTATTTCCACATTTTCCTTCTCATGGTGCGCTTCAGCCCAACGCCGGTCTCTGGGTATTTTTTTTTTTATTCTGAAGCTGTGCCGAGTACCTGTGCATGCAGGCAAAAGCCCTGTTGAGAAGCAGTGGAAATTTCAACCACGGATTAGCAGGAAAACAAAAGGGGTAGTTGAGGAACTAAAGGAGAGGTGTTGAAAGTCTGGAAGGCCAAAAGGATGCAAGCAATTTTCACCGATACCAACACGTCCCCCGCCATCACACGGGAAGTCAAGAGGGACTGGAGCTACATTTCAGGCCAAGAGAGCATGTTGCTTTCTCTGCACCCCAAAATGAGAATCTCCTATTTAAAATCTGGTCTCCCAGAGCAAAATTCTGGTAGCCACCAGAGCTAGAAGATCGTGCCAAGGGTGAGAGTCTCCTAAACGAGGCACAAGTCTTGGCAGAGGAGAGAATACCTACTTGCAGGAATTAAAATTCATATGGACATCCTGTTTATCAGCTAAGCGTGGCCAATATTCATACAGGCTTCCTCAAATCAGGCCTGCCCTGCTGACAAGAAGGGAAAGAAATTGCTGGGTGCCCAGGAGAACAGGCGGGAGGAGGACGGGGGCAGGGAAAGGACAGCCCCTGTGCTCTTGACTGGTCCAACTTCTTGGGAGGCGTAGGAGAGGGAAAAAGGTAGGAGCAACCAGCCTGTTTTCAGTCGAAAGGAGCGACGAAACAGTGAACGTCACCGCCGCCTTCTATGCGGTGAGCAAGAGGAAAAAGCTAAAAGACCCTGTCCCAGCCTAACATCTATTATTTCATGCCACACATCTGCTTAGATCTAATCCTATCTATAATTAAGTTATAATTAACCTTTCCTGCATGGATGATCATAAAGAAAGCACCTTTTCCATTTCAGTCCAGTTGTTTTTGTCAGGAAAAAACCCTCTTCTTTCAGAATGTGGCCATGCGATCAGACTAATCAGTAATCGTTACAAAAGTAGAATTATGCCAGTAAGTGTTCCCATAAGTCAGCAATTGATCTCCTCAACATAACTGGAGCCAACAGATGGCACCGACAAATTGACTGCGTTGAAGAAAATCGGCGTGTTTATTTAGGAGAAACACATTTCCTAGAATTGTTCCGAGGCGTCCTCCCACTCCAGATTCCTCCTGGAAAACCCTCAATCGACATTCGCGGGATGCGTTCTGCCGTAGCTTGTAACGCGTCCACGCAACTTGGTTCCCGCGTCACGCTGTGAGGGCGCACGGCAGAGCACAACCGAACGAAAAGCTAATTTGGACTAATAAATGAGTAAGCCTGGAGAAGGCCAGGCTAAACGCGAGGACAGGCACCCGAATTCCTTCTACATTTGCAAGTTAGGTCAGCTAAGAAGCCCTCTCCTTTCCATCCGCTAGAGCGACAGTCTTCCTGGGCCGACAACGTGAGCGGTCAGAGGGGCTGATGGAGAACAACTTCTCTTTCCAGCTGCTCCTGCCTGCCAGAAACACTTGGGAAGCTCGGGAACATGGCCTGTTTGGATTAAGCAGCTGCTGGAGGGAAAAAAAAAAAAAAAATCACTCCCGTAAGCAGATACCGAAGGCTGTGCAGGACCTTCAGGAGAGCTCCAGTAGCAGAGACCAGAATAACACAGAGGGTGTTAAGAAAAAAAAAAAAAACGAAAAAAGAGAAGAATCAAGAGGAAAACCTGACACCGTGGGCAGGTGCAAACCTAAATCCACCTAAGTCAAAGTGACGTAGCAAACAAAACCAGGCCATTTTGCAGCAAAGTTGGTGGCTTTTGGAGGTGGCACAAATGCAAATATTGGCAGCAACTGAAAGCAGGAAACTGTGGACCAAGATGCGTATAGAGAAGTTGTGTTTCCTCAGGAAGGAAGTTATCACCTTGTCCACATCCCTCTTCAGAATCAATGCTATGACTTGTGTCTTGCACAAGGTGAAGAAAACACTGATGGCGTCTTGGGAAAGTCAATACGTCCAAATGCTCTTGGCCCACTGCAACGTTAATACCCTGCTTGTGTGAACGCTGTATTCTGCTGCGACCTTGTCTTGTCCCTGGGGGAACAGAGCTGGGATTTCAACGACAGAAGCACAAAACCCACATTCACATCGACAGCTCTGCATACTGGCTAAACCCGGCTCAGGAAATCTCATCGTTTCAGTGCAAGTACAGCAGCCTACAAACATGGCTGGAACAGTCGCGGCCAGAGGAAACGCATCCACGACGCCGTCTAGGAGCCCAGCCTTTACCCGTGCTGACAACCAAAATACCAATTCCTCCTTTTCCAGTCTCGTATTAACACTACGCTAGCAGCCGCTGTTCTCTTCTCAAAAAGAAATGATCGAACAGATACAAGGGGTGAATGCCCCGCACCCGAAACACGCTGTTTCACAGCACGAGCCTCAAGCGGTGACTTCACCACAAATGCAAATTCTTCTTTTTCCTATAAGACGCAAGGGATGACGGGCATACTCCTGCGCGTTCAGCCACGGCAAGCTAGGAAGTAACGTTCTGGAAGCAACCAGCAAGCTTGATCGCACTGCTGAAACTGGCTTCCAGGCGTCGGCTCCTCCTCCACTTGTCACAGTTACCTTGCATCACAGGTCAGCAACGGTGTGGTTCTGTAGAGCTTTTCCCAATTATTTCATCGCCTGGGGTAACAGCGGGAAACAACAGAGGGAAGGTAACTTACAGTGTCTGGCTGCTGAACGTGCTAACACAAACAGCATCACAGGCTTGCCGAACAGCATTAAGGAGAAGACTTGGGAAGAGACGGTACAGAGGCACAGGCTGCAGTGCTTTGCCGGCCGGCTGCTTCTGGTTTGCTGCAAAGAGCTCGTCTAGGGCCTACGGTATAACCACGTACCGCCACAAAACCCGAGGGCTGCTCGGCGAGTTACCCGGGCTTCAGGCTGACCCAGCTTCACCAGGGGACCGAACTGCGACCAAGGAGGTCGGCCATCCGCAGCTTAAGCGCAGGAATCCCTTAAGCTCTACCACATCCACCTCCAGTCTTCATCCTTCTTAGAGGCAAGATTGCCAGAAGCTTTTCTGAGTCCTGGGCAGTCGCCGAAGCTCCCGCTCGCAGCGGCTGCTGCCTTCTCTTCCTCAGCTACAGCAAGGGACTGCACTGGATTGAAGCGAAGACCCAGCAAGTCTTAGCAAACCAGATCCTAGCTAGCCACACCTAGCCAATTCAAACAAAAGCAAGTATATTCACACAATTCCCATCTCAATTCCACCAGCTTGACATTGTACCGTGTTTACATTACAACGGACTTCTCCATCTTTTTATTTAGCACTCTGTTACAAGAGGAGAAAAACTCTCCAGCTCCATGGCTTCAGCTGACACTTGTGCCAGGAATTTGTTTTGAATTCAGAACCCTTAGAAAATTACCGTAATGCTTAACAGATGCAAGTTGAAGAACTTCACAGGAGTCAGAACCGCCAATTAGAGGTGGTAGGGACAATTATTTCTTTCTCCTAGATGAAGCAAAACGACAAACCACACCCACGAACGCCAGCCTACAGTGATGGCCTGTACTACCACGCTTTGGTATGGCCCCATGTCCATCCAACAGACGGCAGGCACAAAGAACCGAATGCCTGGTTACGTGACCGGATTTGAGCTCCTTCACACCTTGCCTATAAATGCAGAACACATCTAAGAGCAGGTATTAGAAGTTAGCTTAAGGAACCACCACTGAGAGGGTGGTCAGGCATTGGAACAGGCTGCCCAGGGAGGTGGTGGAGTCGCCATCCCTGGAAGTGTTCAAAAAACGTGTGGATGTGGCGCTTCAGGACATGGTTTAGGGGACATGGTGGTTCTGGATTAATGGTTGGACTTGATGATCTTAAAGGTCCTTTCCAACCTAGTGATTCTGTGAAAAAAAAAAGCTTAGGTAAAAGGCAAGTAAAAGCCCCTCTCGGACCCCCAGCGCTTCCTTGACTTCTTTACGTCTCGTTTCCGCCTCAGCATCTTTACTCTAACGAGAGTCTTTCTACGGCAGAGATCGAGATCTCCCAAACCAGCGTGTGCTTGCAGCGGTTCACAACACCGAAGTCGCAAATTAAGCCACTGTCTGGTCAAATCTAACCTGAGCTGCAGGTGTAAAACACATCATACATTTAATGAGAAAGCAGCTTTTGCTTGTCACCTTAGCGGTGGCCCGACGTTCATTATCGGGGGATCTACCGAGGCAATGCAAGTACCGTGTGGGTTTGCCAGAGTGAAAGGAAAGAAAATGCAGCAGTGAACGCTGCTGCGGTTCAGCCGTACGATCTGCTGACAGTCTGCAGCGCTACCTCCGTGCGTTCTATGCAAATTAAAAGCAATCTTGGCACTTACTACACAAAGACTGCACTTGCTAATTAAAACCGGTTTTTGAATGAGCTTAGACTAGTGTGGAACCTCATGGAGGTACATTTAAATAGATGTAAACGGGTTAACTAGTCAAATGCGACGTGAAAACGCAGAGCCTGGTCACGTAAGCATGACCCGCGCTGCGGAGGAGGCTCAGGTCCAGGCCTGACCGGACTCCTGCTAATGCTACAGCTTGGCCGCCCGGCAGCCTGCACACAAGAGAAGCCAAGAAGTGAATCAAAATCTGGGAGGATGCTCGCCCACGTTGGTCCCCTTTCAATACAGGCTATCCTCCGTCCCGGGGCACCACATTCAAGAAATCCCGGTGCCGTGTTACAGCTCAGTGCGCGGCAGAGTCCCCGGGACCACGACAAAATGCCTGACTGTAGGCAGGTGAGACCAAAACCACTTCAAGTTAACCTCAAAGGGCATTTATGCGCTGGGTTTACCATAGTTCTTTTGTTTGCAGACAGGAGAGGGGAGGAGACGGTAACGAATTCATTTACAGTATCAGCCCGACACACGCGTCAGACACCCGCAGTGATATCCAACGTAATGCAGCGGGCCGTAACACTGTCAGGAAAATCAGACCGCTTTCGAGAGACAGCTTGCTGTTTCTGAGCGCTGGGGTCTCCCCGACTTGCAGGAATCGCACCCAGAACAATGCTGACTGGAGGTCGAAGACACGACCTCCACACCTCCACTCGATGCTGGTACAGTCTTTTGGCAAAGACGGAGTTGTTTAAATCTGTCCTCACCTCACAAACTCTCTGAAAAGCCCAGTGAAGGAGGAATAAGAAAATAAAACCCCTATGGAGAAGCCTGTTGGATCATCGACGACTAAAGCCATCAACTTTTTCTTTTGAGCACCTCCACACATCAACACCTTTCACGGTTCCTTCTTCCAGCCCCTCTGCTCGGAGGAACTCGAGCGAGCCTGTCGCTCGCTGGTGCCGCGTCAGAGCAACACTAGACTCTCGGACCGAGTTGCTTAGCAGCAGAGTTTTGGAAACGTAGTCGCACGCAGGAAGAAATCCGTCACAGCGGGCTACGCATCAAGAATGCTGTACGGCAGCGGCCGCGGGTCCGCCCGCTGCGAAGCTAAGCCGTACTCGCTGCAACGCAGAGACCTCGTTTGAGAGCGGATGGGGAACGAGACACGTAGTCTACCTTAGTCTACCTTCCAGGCTTTTAGGGAAAGGCCCATCTTAAATACCAACAGGAAGCCTTCACAAAGCTGCAAGGATATTAGCGCAAGCAGGCTTTAGAAGCGTTGCTGAAAGTTCCCCTGGATTGCCGTTTTGCTCTAATTCAGTCACGACCTAAAAACACAAGCGGGAAGGAAAAATAGCACGTTTCAGGTAGGCACACAGCTTAAAATCGGACTCGGGTTTGAAGGCAAGTGGATTGAAGTCTGAAAATTAAAACAAAGAGCTCAGCAGTAAAGACAGCTAGCAGACGGCGCGCGTGAAGCGTTGAGAAACGCGACGTACTTTTGGTTTTGAATACTTTTAAGCAACACGGATAATGCAAAGGTCACCACTCCGATCGAGAGATCGCCAACGAGAAGAGTGAATACCTTAAGGCCGCTCATGTCAGAAACATGCACTGGTGCACAGCAACAGGCCTCTCGACAAGGAAAGAGTAGCTGGCTATTTTTTTTGTCAAGAGCAGCTCTGGTTTGGCTCCCGTACAACGCAAGAAATCCTATTGCCAGCGTGCCCTCAGTCGCTATGGGGAGAAGCGGCTGGCACTGTACCAGGATGTGCAGCAGAGCCACGGGGAGCCCGTGCACTGGCTTGCGACCGATTTCCTGAGGCTCCTTAAGGGTTAAAGCAGAGGACTTCTGGAAGATATTAAGCACTGATGCCTTGGCTTCCCTTCTGCAAACAGCAACAACCTCCAGAGGAATCTGTCATCCCATATAACAATCCCTTTCACTCAACCTCAGCGGCCCGCTCCCCTTGCCTTGCCACAGCCTAAGCGGCGGTGGCTCTGTGCGGAGCTATTACACCGAATTATGCCCACGTTCCAGGGAGGAGGCCAGGTTCTCCAGCGGTGCCAGCGTACACAGTATTTTTAATATGGAGCTATATTATGTGCAGTTATATTCAGAAGCATAATAGCTCCTGGTTAAAAGGACACGAAATATCACGTCGGGCTCACAACCGTACCAGAGAAAATCTAAAGCGACAGATAAGATGGAACAAGTCCCTGCTCTGCTTCATACGCCATCAAGTCCATTTAGGAATATGGTGTTCCAGGCTCCGAAACGCTAACTTGCACAGATATTTTCCTGGGTGCCGGAAAGCGTTAGGTCTTTTCTATACCCAAGCAAATCCACTTGGATATTGAAAACGCACTAAAAGCAACAGCCAACGCACACGCCTGCAGAAAAGGGAGTTACGCTGTGATACCGCTACGACTCGGTGACTGCAGAACGGTAAGCACCCGCACCCAGGGCACCCGCCGGTGAATCACGAGCGCTTCTCCAAGGGTCTGCAGTGAGCTCTGCTCCCACGACGCCAGCGAGCACGCCGAACGCTCTGCGCCGAGGAACCGCTACCTCGCAATCGTCAGCCTTTTCCACGGACACCTGCGGCGCGCCGTTTATAGAGGCTGCTGAACAACCAGAAGGGCTACGAGATCAGAGCCACGAAAAGCCATAAAAAAAAAAAAAATCTCAAACGATAGGCACAGTCCCGAGGCAGCTATCGGCACGTCAGGGGTTTGCAAAGATGCAGAAAACGGTACCCTGCGCATCGACGGCTTGCGGCTCGCAGGGCCCGTACCTGCGCTACGGCTGCGACGGCAGGCGCACCAGAGAGCCCAGCGGCACCGGAGCCTGGCGACCGCCCCGGCTGCAGAGCGTGCCGACACCAGACGCAGTCGTCGCGGCTCGAAGGGGGCATGGGTAGGGTGAAAGGCACTTCCAGGGGGTGAGCCCGTCCCCCGCCATGCAGTTTCTCCGGGTAAGTAAACGCTGCTCCCTCAGCCAGTGCAATTAGGATCACAATTAGGAGGTGGCAGTATCGCGTTTAGTACTATGATTATTTTTAAAAGGTGACAAATGCATTAATGCTCCAGGATGTGGAGCGTAGCACGCGGGAAGGGACCGAGATTTTGGCAGGAAAGCGAAGGATATAGGAAAATGCCCGATCTAGATGGTGCATTCAGGCGTTTTTAGACACTGCCGTTTCTAGCAACAGCCTTTACCCACTTTGCCATGATCAGATGGCAGTTTCTATGGGAACGAATAAGCAGCAGCCCCGTCACAAGACTTCTTGCAAACGGCACTTTCTTCGGGCTTAGCGAGACGCAGCATCCTCTCGGTACCTCCGGAGACGTAGGCTCCCAGGCCCCGCGGCGTGACCGTGTTTTAAACGCTGAGCGCGGCACACGTGTGCTTTTGTGACGAACACCCGCTGCACGAGCCGCCAGGATGAATGTATTCTCAGTGACAGGCAACCCATTTGACATCTGCTTTAATTTGGGCAGCTTCTCCTGCCTGTAGAAACACTCACTCTGAGGGCAGTCGTTTTCTTTGTGAAGGACGCCGGCAGCGGTGGAATGCAAGTGCCGCAACCGAACTAGCACAGACCAGCCGAGAGAAGATGCCCACCTCTGGGAAAGGTACAGCCATTTGAAGCTAAAACGCCCCGTGAAGGCTAAGCATTTCTTACCTTCTATGCCAGATGTTAGATCTCAGCTCTTCTCTGGACCACTCATCGTCTTCCCCCCCCTCGCAAAAAAAAAAATAGCCGCAAACATCTACAGACAGAACTTTAATACCCGAGGAGGCATCGGAGCCAATTAAAGCCCGAATCACAGGAAGATTTCTCCCGTGGCAGCGTAGCCTGGCAAAGATTTCTCCGGATCAGGTTCTCAGCTCGCGAGGCAGAATTCTAACGATATGCCAAAAGCACTGTCAGTATAACGCCAGCGCTGTCGCTACGCTCAAGAGAGTCCAGTCCTTGCGCGCACGAAAGGCACCAGTACCTACGGTATCAGACAGTGAACGCTGGTTTCCCCTCTCCGGGTGGTGCCCGGTCGGCACGGCTCGGGAGGGGAGACCCAAGCAACGACAAGCGTTCGCTCGTGCGCGGCGAGCCTGTGAATCGGGCCCGGAGCCAGCAGCGCGGGGTGGACAGCCACGGCATCTGCGCCGCAAATTCACTCACTCGGCAGTTCAACGACCGCCCGCTGGGAACAGCCTTTGAAAGGCTGTAGTTCACCTCCCAAAGACATCTCCATCAATAATATTGTTCACTATGTGCCTGCAAAGCCTAGTAACGTCAGTCTGCGTTATGCTCCAAAAAGAAGAGATCAAGCCAATGCAACACAAATTTTTAGCCCTAAAATGCCAGAATTTTCCTTGCAGCCACAAGAATACAGAAGAACACAATTTATTTCTCAAAACCATTGCCTCTACTTACTATCTCCACTCCTTCAGTTAATTAAAAATCCCTCAAGTAGCTGATTTAGGGAGGGTGAGTGTTATTGTCGGGAAGATCTGTGCCACGCTCCCCTGGGCCTGAAAACAACCGTGGCTGCCTCCATCCCTCCCCCGCCCCGATTACACAAAAGAACGTTTTCAGACTCGGCAAAGGTTCCAGAGTATCACCACCCCTCACTCCAAAACTGTTATGAAACGAAGTGGAAATTTTGAGGAAGAGAAGCCAAAAGTGAAACTGTGAGGAATGCAGCCTTCAACGCATTAACCCTCAACAACCAAAAGAAAAAAAGTCCAAGCACTGGAGAGGACCTTCCTCACGCCCTCATCTTGCATGTGCTTTGCCGTAGAAGCAAAGCAACTCGTGCCAGTGTCAGAAGCCCAAGTTTCAGGAACGCTGCCTCCCCGGTGCCCCAGCTCCATCTATTTCCCAGCATTTGCACTGGATCAGAAAGACATTTCATAGAATCATAGAATGGTTTGGCTTGGAAGGGACCTTAAAGATCATCTACTTCCAACCCCCTTGCCACAGGGGGTTAATATAATAAAATAGTAAATATCTATTTACTAGATATAGCAAAACCAGCGACCTTAAAGCCTCAATCTGGTGCCAGCAGCATCTCCGCTGGAAAGAGAGCGGGCAGCGTGGTGGTCCAGCTGTCCGTAAACCAGCACTGCCAGGGGACTGCCGGGCTGGGACCCCACTACACCGTTTCCGTCGGGCACCCTGCCCGGCAAGGGACCTTCACAGAGACGCTGCTGAAAGCGAGAGCCTCCACGGGCACAACAGGAACAGCAAAGTTGAAGCTCAGCTTGTCCGATGTTTGCAACCTACTGGTCTTTCCCAGGCTCTTCCAAACGCCCTGTCAGGTGGGAGAACCATGGGCTGCCTCCACCCTTCTGCTTTCGGCAGAGTTTATAAGAGTACAAAAGGAAGATGCAAGGTTAGCAGCTTGTGTCCGGTCAAAAAGCGTGGCTTAAAATAAACCAGCGTTCTGCAGCAGTATTTCCACCGATGGCTGGGGGGGGAACCTAAGTCAAGTCAGAAATTTCCTCACTCTTCACAAGTGAGAAGCTCATAGCTTGCTGAGGACAAAACCGCCCTTGCAGTATTTCCACTAAGAGTCGCCAGCCGCGCCAGGACACGGTACCTGTCTCTTGCAGCTTCAGGAAGCTTGCTTCTCCCCCAGAAAACACAAAGCCATTAGCTTAAAATTTTAGTTCGTTTCTGTCAACCTTGCTTTGTTATGAAGGTCCTCCGCAGCAGTAACCGCACAGCTCAACTTGCTAAAGAATCACCTTTCACTTCAGTGTAGAACTGAATTACAGCACTAGAGAAGCCTACGAGCCACTTCCAAGAATAGTATCTGATTTCCCTTACCAGTAGAAGTGACCTAAACCCACAAATAAGACACTCGGGAGTTGAAAACCTACTTCGAAGCCAGAACATGATACAGCGATGGTCCGAGCAAAAGGGCGCCCAGACGGACAACTGCTGTGCAAGAGGACAAGACTGCCGAAGCCACCTGAGGAAACCGGCTCCCACGTGGGTCGGCGTGCTTCCACCCGTGCCAGATGTCGATTGCTGCTTCATCGCCGAGGGAAGGG
Source organism: Phaethon aethereus (assembly GCF_964289735.1). Classification (NCBI taxonomy): domain Eukaryota; kingdom Metazoa; phylum Chordata; class Aves; order Phaethontiformes; family Phaethontidae; genus Phaethon; species Phaethon aethereus. Next base: position 719,530 of record NC_138599.1, read on the forward strand.
CCTTGGAGATGAAGGGCAGTGCTGCAAATCTCTTGTCCTCAAGGACCCCACAGTGCTACAACACGCAATACCTCTTCATATTGCTCAGCCAGCAAGCAAGAGCCCTTAAGATGCGTGTTCTGAAGGTGGATCAGCTGAGAAGTCCTCCCAACAGCTCAAGAAGCAAAGGAGGTAAGCCTTCATCTGCAACGAGGAAAGGGCCCTGATGAAGGGGTATGGTAAGGCAGAGAGTGGAGGTTTTATTTCTGGCTTTACTGGCAAACCAGGGGCAACATCATCACCCACGCTCATGTTAGAGAGAAACAGACCGTCACAGCAACCGGGAAGTCAGATCTCGCGTTCACGATTCACCTTTCTGTGCACGCTCGAAGCACAACACAGCTCCTCAGAGGAGTTAATTCAGGCAAGGGCAGGACAAGTCCAGAGCTTCACACAAAACACCCAAGCAACCCACCGCTTTCCAACCATCACACGCAGCCACTGGCCCCAGGTCGGCGACAGCTTGCGGAAAAGGGCCAAAAATCACAGACAGCAATGGGTGTCACGGCCTTACCACTGCCGCTCCACCTACGCGGGTCAAACACGTTACTCTATTCCGACAAGCTAGCGGCGCTGGCTGGCAACGCGGGAGACCAGTAGCGACCAAGGGTTCAAGCATGCAGAGAGTTTTGAGGAGGGGGGTTCTGCCCGCAGCACCAACAGGGTCCTCCCACACGTAACAGATAACCATCGCTGCACCCCAGCTCTAAAACTTAAGACGGAGTATTTTGGGAGCATGGAGACACTGCTATTTTGAAAGCAGACTTCAGCGCTGTAGTACCGAAATTCTAATTGTGGCTGCTGCTTTGCTTTGCCACCGTAAATCCTGTTCTGAGGGAGTAAGACAGCAGCCACTACATGAGCGTAGGCATTGCACAACTGGGCTTCTACAAGCGCTTGGTGTGAAGAATAATGTTCTTAAAAGATTTAATTTCTAGGGAATGTTTAAATACTGAAGAGTAAACACTGAGTCAGAGACGTGCACTAAATACAGGTAAATGCAGCAGGGGCACGTGGAAGCAAAGCCGCAGCCTGGAATTCACTCAATGCCTCTCCTTGTACGTGCGAAATTCGGGGCCCGACAGAGGACAAAGCCTCTTTTATATGTGCAGAAACGGCAAGAAAACAACAACCAAACAAATAAAGCCAACCTAGAGATCCGTTTGGGGGTCTTAAAACAACTCTGCAACACCCGACTTCACGTGTCTGGGATTTTCAGCGTCTGAGCTTTTCCTTACGCATAAGCACGGTGGCCAGACAGCAAGTACTTACAACTCAAGGAGTCATCGAGGAGAAGAAACATCCAGAAGAACAGGTGGATCGGTGATCCGACCAGTCTGGGAAACTACTGCGCATCTTTGGGGAGGCGACTGCGTACGGTAAATATTGCTCCCTTCCACGCGTTAAGTTCAACAGTCTACACGGCAGTTTTCCCATTTCACGGTATTTCCTGTTTCTTACAGCAAACGGGTCAGCAGGAATTGCACCGGGAAGCTGACAACACATTTTGATTTCTTGTTTCGGTAGATTTAAAGCATTTACTTTCACAAGAGCGCGCTGATGCAGCTATTGGATTCTTTTTCTTACCCCAGATCTCATAGTACGGCGAGACGCACGTAAGAGCAGAAGGGCTGTAAGCTCAGGTAACTCTCCAGTTGAAACAGCCACAGAACACAGAGGTGTGTGTATTTTCTACAAATGCTTTCTGGCCATACACCACGTAGATAGATAACAGGCATTTTCTGTTACCAAAGAGCCCTTCCTTGAGCACCAGGAAATTTGTTAACACCCTTACACAGCTAACCTGCTATTTCAAAACAAACTCAACAAGCCATGACAAAAGCGGAAGGCACAGCTGGAAGCTCGCTCAATCTCTGCCACGTCAGAAACACAGAGAGCGCGGGGTAGTTCAGAACATCCGCCAAGACGGGGCTGTCCCTACCTGCTCACAGGCGGGCTACCTCGGTTTGAACGAAGGTAGCCCTGCGTGCCCCTGCCCTCGCTTCGTGTCCCAAAGTTCAAGCTGCTCTCGGCCAAGGGGTTTTATCCTCCTCAGAGGGGGAAGGGGACCAACGATAGCTCTCTGCAAACTTGGCAGGCCACGTGGGAACCGCTACAGCCGGGGTGGGCAAGCTGGAGCCGGGAGAACGGTTTTGGCTCCTAAACTAGACGCCTGAAAAATTGGAAGTGGCACTCCATTTGTTTAAATTACCTTCTGAAACCATGCTCCATATGTGGGAATAAACAGTCGCTCTGGTAGCCCTAAACGCAACCGGGAGTAAATTGTTCCAAGATGCACATCTGCATTTACCAAAGATTAGACAGATAGGCTGCCAAGTCAGGATTTGATTTTCCTAACAAGACTTTTTTCTGTTTGTTTTAAAGAACTCTTAACTGAAAATGGCAGCACGGAAAGGTACTACATACGGAACGGGAACAGATCACCGTCACCCCTACCTCGTTCAAATAAAGGTCTCCGTCTGTCCTGCCGTCCCGCGCAAGCAAAGACCACCGAACAGAGGATGCCCCGTTGGTCCCTCCGACGACCCGCTTAGACAGCCCACATCACCCTGGATTCCAAGAGGAAAAAATAACATCTCTCCCCCACGAGCCTGCAGAAAGAGCGGCGTCAGGAATTCAGTTTCACGTTTTACGCTCCATGCCCACCTGGGCATTATCCTGAGAAACAAAGAAGAAAAAGCTTTCGCGTTTAACCTGCGAAGCAGCAGAGCGTCTGTACCCCTCGCGGATGCCAGCTCCTACGGTTCGGACTGGACTTCGCCTAATAAAGAACCGACGCAGAAAGCAGATTAGAGACTGGCTCGCGTTGATCCGTTTTGGAAGCGCGGCGACTGTTGATGCTAAGCGCGCCGGTGGGGCTGTCGGGCACATGGATTCTTTTCTGCACATACGACGCTATCGACTGAGACTGGAGGTCAGCTACATGGCGTCTGGGACGGCGACGGGATTGGGTAATAGCACTCCAACAACAAGAAGCAATTATCCTTTATTTTGCACACATACTGGGGGATCTAGAAAGGACAAATGCTCGGCATCACACCCCAAAAAATTGGGTGTGAGCAACTGCAGGACAAACATCTCCCAGAGTTGGGAACGTTACAGAAGATGCGGGCAAGCCCACGTGGCTACGGCTCAGTCAGCTATCTTCCAGGGAAGAAAGCTTCCTGCGCAGGCCAGTTCTACCCGAGTTCTTTATTCATCACTCCGCCTCTTAGGAAGCGGTTTTCTCGTATTCCCGCACATCCATAAAACACAACACAAGAGTAGAGATGCAAACTTTGAAGTGATTCTTTCTTATCACAAGGACGACCGGAGTGCCGGCTTGAGGGCACGATCTCCGTTCTAGAGCAAGCCTACTCCGTCCTCACCAGCGACAACGCCAGCGTACTGGCAGTTTTTACACACCACCTAGCCCTTGAGCTCTAATGCCGTGAAGTACCCGTCCCCTCGGCGCTCTACAGGCAGAGGGGATTTCAGCGAGGAGCTCATACTGTATGGCTATCGAATGACGCGTCCAGTAAAACAAGCTGCTGGCCTTCTAAACCTGGCGTATCACAAGACCACTACATAAATGTCAAGAACAGCAGCGCCCGCTGAACAGCCGCAAGCTCGCTCGTTGCTTGCTGCCTAACATTAGGACACGATCCCCAAACAACTGCGTTTGCAGCAAAGCGTGCGCAGTCTCCTGCTTATTTAAGGCTAAGCACCGCTCAGTCGCTCAGGCAACCTAAGCACGCTGGGTCAGGCCTGCGAATAATTAAGCACAGACCGCCAGCACGACCTGGTCTGAACGGCGATCGGGATCATTGCGAGGCATCTCCTTCTAAGGAGAATTTCCGAAATTCTCTTTTCCCGGTGCTCTAACCAACTCGGAAAGCTCTATTTCAACCACAAAAAAAAAAAAAAAAAAAAAGTGAGCAAATACCCGGTCTGGTTTTAAGCAACTTTTGACTTCACACAATTAGAGTTAGATCTGTTTTTATTTACAAGGCCATGTTGTGTGGCTAAACAACGTTCTTCTGCAGAGTCTTAGTTTTGTAATTCCGCTTCTTTGGAGATACACACGTTGGTCAAGGCACTTCCAAAGTGCCTCGCCGTTTCTGCAGCACGTGATCAAAGAAGGTAGGAAGTTGATTTAACAAGCAATTTACCAGTACTGGGCAAGATCTTTATGGCAGCCGTACGAGAAAGCGCGGAAAAAGACTAGCAATCCAAACACACTGTCTTGCTTGTTCACACTTGATACCAGCATTTTACCCAAATATTGACTACTCGGTCTTGAGTAGCTAATTTACAAGTTTGCTGCATTCTTCTGCTCTTCAGCATTTTTAACCTACTTAGAGTCTGAGGCACCCGAAAGAGCTGTAACGCCAGAGAAAACGGTGATATGAAAGGAAAAATAAAAGAAATCTGGAGCTGCATAAAGCTTCCATAACACAAAATCTTTCCACGCGGCTGCAGAGTCGTACATGAAGCGCCATGCAGCTCTCTGCTGAGCGCATACTGAACCAATTACACAGGAGCCTCACAAGACCCACACAACCTCAGGAGCTATCACATTATAGATCCTTATGTAAGGCACAATGACGTAAATACAGGCTCCCTTGACACACGGAGGGTGCAAGATGAGCGAGCCTGCAGGAATTTCAGATCACATTTCCCATCTCCCCTATTCATTCATTTGGATCATTTGTGATGACCTTGCTCTCCAGGGACATCTATTACCAGAAGCAGATAAATGAGATTTCTATTAACTTAAAACCATACCAGCAAGAAAATAAAGGCACTGTCTCACAAGGCCGATCGTTACTTTTTCTCTCTTTAAATGCAGATTTTTTAAAAAAAAGCTTCTTTATCAGCCGCAAGACTGGCAACAGTAACAATCATCGCTGCCCTCCGTGCTAGAAACCAGACGACCCGGAGAGTTTGCATTTCAGCTGCAGCATCCCTTCTTGGGAAGAACGAACATACTGAGAAACATCCAGGCCAGCGAAGAAGCCGCCTCCAAGGCAACACGCGATTCCGCCCTCCAGCCCCAAATCCTCCCCGTCTGCCCCCTTCCTCCACAAATCCCAGCAAGTTTGTTTCCATGCGGACTAGTTAATCTCTATCCTCTAGACACGTCCAAGCAAATTGAAAGCCGCGCGACAAAATCCTAACCGGCTACGACCGAAAGACGGTGCTAAAATAGACCTTGGGCTTGTTGAATTCAATCCCAGCGCCACTCGGCCCAGCAGCAGGATGCGGGAAGATGCCGGCCACCGGAAGAAAGAGGTAAGCACCGCGCATGCCTAAATATTACTTTTTACCTTGTTTCAGACCACGCAACAGGAACACGCAGGCCGGGAAGCCCATCCGGTCTCAGCAGCCTCATTCGTGCACGCTTGCATCAAACACGCAGCGTCTTGTCTCTGCTCAGGCCAGGTGGGCGTGAGGAGGTGCTGCTCTTGTAACCACAGCGTGTGCCATCGTCTTTCCAGAAACATCTCTTGCGACACAGGCGTTTTCCCTGAGCGCCTGCCTCGTGGATGGAAGATGCAAAGCTTAAGGGTATTTCAAACCGTGATACTCCGCAGAAACGCAACTTCCCCTTCCTCACCGGGTCAGCCGCGCTTTGTTTTCTTTCAAAGGCGCAACGTTTAGAAATGTCACTTCCAAGGGTTACTCGCACTCTAAAAAGAGCTAAGAGTACGAAAAGTGACATTTGCTTTCCTTAGCCAAAACCATTCCGTCTCCACCGAGGCCGACGGCACTCGGAAGCGGCCGTGAAAAAGTCAAGAAAGCCTTTCCCAAGCAAAGTCACCCGACCCTACTGCTACCGAACCCAAGGGCAGCCAGGCACTTAGCTTCCAGTCCAGAGCTCGTAAACCAGAGCCACTGGCGTAAGCTAACCGCTTTCAAATCGCTCAGCACAGACGCCCGTGCCGCCGTCCTGCGTGAAAGGCGCCCATACGGCGTTTCCTGTGAAAGCCAAGCCTCACGGAGTCGCACCTTCATCAAAGGGGCTTTCCCCGTTTGCCAGTCCCAGTTTCGGTGGAGCTGGGCAGCAAAGAGAGGGAAAAGTGGCCCGGAGCTGGCACAGCCACAGAGGTTTGTGTAGTGTGGGAGAACTTTGTCTGTCTCTCCAGAAAGGAGCTTCAGTCGCATTAGCTTGACTTTTGTGATTCAGGTACAGAATGAAAATGAGCTTCTATTCTAGCACGTACCAAGAATTCCTTAAATGCAACAGCTGCCTCAGGGAAAACAAGAACTTTTCCCTGGTTATGGAATGCAGTCGAATCTTAGAGAATAAATAATTCGAGATACATCCGAGATATCTATAATGGGCTAGGGCCAGTACATGCATCTTCTAAAGAAGCCACAGGCCTTCTAGGGAGTAAGTCACTCCCGTCAGCCAGGCTCTACAAAAATGTGTTTCTTAGGAGCTACAGCTTCCACTTGTTACGTATCATATTCCACTTCTCACACCCAGACACAAACCGTCAGCCTCGGAGGTCAAACTATAAAACCTGACTATAAAGTAATTAACTGCACCATCCTATCACACAAATGGCCTGCGTATCCCGGGGAGTTGCAGAAGAGCCATCATTCCAGCAGGATTCACAACTTGGAAACGCTTAAGATTTAAAAAGAGTCACTTTAAGAGGACCTAAAGTTTAAATAACACTATTTCACACCCTAACACAGGTGAATCCAGCTTCAGGAACAGCTGTGGCGAGCCATGTAGCCAAAGGGTGTTCAACTGCTACAGGCAGGGCAGTGACGGGAGCCAGGGGACATAACGGTATTAAATGTCATCAGAAGAGCAGAATACGAGCTACGCTCGTCACTGCATACACAACACCTGCTACCGCTGGGAAGTTCAACACTATCGATGAGCACAGAATACTTCAGCGCTGCCAAGCTGAAAACATTTTCCAGCTCGCTCTTCGGGAACAACCAGTCCGTGGACCACAGCTTACCAGTGCCCGGATCATGATGGCCAGAGACAACGGGTGCCCGTAGAAACAACTGCAAACCAGACAGCGAGCTAGCAGAGCGCTCCTCAAGTAGGAAGGCACAGCTGCTAACGAGCAAAACGGGCAAGCAAGTCTTTAAGAAGATATGGCATACGTCGAGTGCAGTTTCACAACCACCCCACATCAGCAAGACTTGAGGAACAGCCTGGAATTACCTTCCAGCAAACCTTCCGGGAGCCAACAGCCTCTCACCATCATACCACTGCCACGCAGGCCCTGACGCTGGCAGCTGTAAGACCGAGCCGGGCCTGCTAGTACGGAACTCGCCTCATTTCTGGGTAGCAGGTCTAGCAAGCTGCAATCCTGTCCAAAGCGCAGCTATCAAAGGACAAAACCGAGCTGCAGTGAAGGGTACTCGATCCTGAATTTGCACAAGAGTCTCACGCAGAGTCCCGCAGCTAAATGCAAAACCGGCCCGTGTGCTTCGCATAGCCCAGGGAAACCCAAACGGAGGGCTGACAGAATAGCCGTCAAAGCAAAAAAGCACAGCACCTCGTAAGGTGAGGGTGAAACATCAAGGCTCCCACTCTGCGTCTCTCTGGTGATGCTCTCCTCTCCTTCCCCCTCTCAGGTTCACCTCACTGTACTTGAGAGGTCTTGCTTTGGCCTGTCCGGGGGGAAGCTGGCTAGCTGAGGGTAAACAGTTCTGCTTAGTCCCTTCTGGGGGAAAAGAAAGAAAGCAAAAAAAAAAGCTTTCCAACGTCACCGAAATGGAATGTGAGGGAACTGAGCGCACTTGGTAGGAGGAGAAAGAGGACAGCCTTACGCTCCAATCTGTTTGTACGCAGCACTCGGCTGTGGAAAACACAAACAGAGTGTTCAGCAAGGCATCTGGGCTTGTGCTTAAGATCCCTTTTGCTCTGAGGGTCTGAAGAGCTATTTTGCTTCGTAGAGAAGTTACGTTAATCAAATGAATCATTTGATAGGAATGTACAGTCATCCCAATGCAAGGGAAAATCTAGAGATGTTTAAAATGTTCAATCTACGCATCCAGCATAAAAGGTTAGAGTAACACTTCTTTAAAAAGCATTACTCATCCCTGCTTCAGCTGTACCGTCACTGCAGAGGTGTGGAGAAAGGAGGATGAGCAGCATCAGTAACTGATCAGCTGCGGTACAAAACAATGAGGTAAGAGTCATAAAAAGCATAAAGTCCTGAACCACCCCGAATGTAAAAAGCTTTTGTGCAGTCGGGCCACCTCCTAGTCACGGAATCTTGACGTGGGTGGTATTTGAGGCAGGTTTACAGCTCTACCCCTCTCTTCCTGTATCCGAAGACAAGCATGCAATGGTGGTACTCGCACACTTGTGCAGGCATTACGAGAAATGCCCCATCTCAAAGAGCTGGCAGAGGGTTGGCTGAAGTACTGTAGCTACTTACCTAAGGAGAAAAAAGAAAACAAGACGAGTCTTGGTTGAAAGGAGCACGAGTTCTGCATTACGTGCACGGCTTCTAAAGCTACGCTCAAGAAGTGCAGACGGAGAGTTACGGATCCGAGCTTTTGCAGTGGCTGTTTAAGGAAGTTAATTTACAAAGATTAAGCGCCACGGCAATCCTACCTACGGTCCATCCTTTACTAGGGGTTGCGCCATGAGTTTTTGAGCTACCCGTTCCAACTCGATTTTACGATGCCCAGACGTTTTATGATCTGAAAGGTAACGGCACACAAGCAGATCACTCCCTAACATAGACCAAGCCCTCTGCATCGCCATTCTGCAGGCAGTCTGGAAGACCTGTGGCGAGTTCACCGCGACAGAAGGCAAGCTGGAATCTCTCCTGGGCCACACACGCTCCTAAAACCCCTCCTCAACTGCATTCAGGTTCGTTGAAAAGTAACGCAAGAAAGAGCGTTATAAGATCTATACTATGGATAGATCCAAAGATACTCGGATGTATTACTCAATGCCAATAGACGTATTGCTGTAATTAGCCTCTAGCTCAGTCGCCAAATTTGTTTCTGAAAAGCCTTTGAGCCAACAGGTCTGGTTATATAAAGCTCAGACCCTTCCTCTTTCGCATGAGTCGATAGTCTTCTCGATGGGTGACTGGTGTTTGCTAGTAAAACATTCACCCCTCCACAGACGAAGGCGATGTAGCTAATCAAAACAACTTACCTCTCCAACAGCCTGCTGGTGGGCTAGCCAAAGCCGGCATTGCCAGCTACCGCCCGGCTATGGAATACCTGCCAAAGACCAGCATCTTCATCAGAAGAGGCCTTGCTGTGAAAAGCAAGGACCCACCAGCCTGGTGAGCGGCCGGCCCCAGGCGCTGACGGTTCCGCGCAAGCAAAAGCCTGCTGCGCCCTCGCTTCCACGCGGAGCGTACGTCTCGAAGTGAGCCAGCAAAACAGCACTTCAGAAACAAAGTTCATTTACCGTGAGCCCATACACGTGTTCCTTTACTGTGATCCATCCTACCGCCATCAGGGTAACGCATCGTTCTTTGCCTTAGCGTACCTTCCCAAAGGAACTGGCTGACCAGGCAGCCGAACAGAGGAGGTTCATTACCTTACCAAGCACTTTTAAATAACTGCAGGTTACTGCGGAGTGTTCTTTGTATCTTTTGTCTAAACAAAATGTTACAGGACTAGGCTTGTTTTATGCAACAACGCCCTTGTAGCTTCTACTCCTGAGAGCAAGCAAGCAGTTAGTTCCGTATGCCTCGCTGAGTGATCAACTGCCTTACCTTTCTCCAGCTTTTACAAAGTGATGCCTGAAAAAATTAAAAGATATCCTGTCTCTTGAGCTGTGACTCCCCTTTTCGGTGTCTTGACTAATAAATACATAGCAGGATTCCACCCACCCCCACCAAGATTCTGCTAAACTCCTTGTGGTTTAAAAGCTTTACTGGAAACCACGCTTCCTACCTTGCTAGTTTTGCATATTACTCCCTCTCTCTCTCATTAAGCAATTTAGATACCCAAGGAGCAAGTTAGAAGTGAAAGGAAGGTTCTTAATCATGAGATCTAAGCAAAACTGGTCCTTCATGAGCTCATAGCTCCTGAAAACTACCTCATCTTCTGGTAACAGTTGTCTAAGACACTGCATTATCCTTATGCCCTCGGTCGTCCAAAGGAGGTCAAGCAAAGAACCACGTTGTACTTGGCTTGCAGAAGACCGATAGCACTCCGGCCGTTGGTTGATACTTGCAGTGGAAACATATTCATTCGCTAAGCTGTAGTACCTCAGCTGCAAATAACCAAGGTCCCTGTCCTAAAAATGACAGTCTGAAGAGAGAAGTGAAGCGCAGTAAGCCCCAGCGGTGGTGAAACACAGTTAGCCATTGCTGCACGCCCTCCAGTCACTCCTCAGAAACTCCCTGGCTTCCGAGCAAGACTGCAGCCCTAGATGTGCTTTATCCAGCAATTCTCAACGCAAAATACATAAACAGTCCCTGGAGCACAGATGGAAACCGATGCCTATCCCCTCCCAGGGGAGTTCCCTCATCGCCAGGCTACAAAATCATGTTCCCTCTTGCTTTCAGTCTTTGATGATACAAATCTTACGTTCCTTCCTACACAGCACCCCAGTTTCAACATGAGAGGTAGCGCATCCCCTCCCTTATTAGTCCGTAGCTTAGTGATCAGGGCAGTCTCGGAAGCCGGAGTCACGGTTGCCCCAAGGCTCAAGGAGATGGCTCATCTCTGCTATCGCAGTAAATGCAATTTCCCCTCTCCCTTTCACTCACCTACGGGGTACCTCGTGGGTGACGGATGACCTCGGGTGCAGCTAATGAACCACATGCAAGCCCCGAGCTGGAAGGCGCTCCAAAAGCGCGCTCACCTGCTCCGCGCGTAGATTTGCTCTGCCCGTGAGAGCAGGCTGCTGAAGAGGGCCAAGCTGTTCGAGAGCAGAAATAATTCAGTTTTTCTCCTTGCAGCAAATCAAAGCCGTACAACAGCATTTTGCTTAAGAAGACTTGAGAAAGGAGAGGAAACCCTTAAAAGAAAGCTTTTAAATAAGCAAACAAGAGAATAAACACAGGTACATTGAGAAGTACTGTTTTATGTATAACGTTTTAAGCTTCAAGCCAAAATACTTGGAGCAAGATGAAACTCCATCCGCCTAGTGCCACCAGTTAAATCTGCCTCCAACACAAGCACCTCAACGTGAACCAGAGATCCGCGTCCAACAAGCGCACAGGTATTGCTCAAGTTTCTGCTGTCGAACACCTACGTCCTGCAGCTCAATCGTTTGGCAAAAAGTCAGCTACTTCTCTGTTTTTACGGCCGGGGTCTAATCTCCAGAGTTTCAAATAACTTCCGAAATACTGACTGTGTGCTCTCAAAACGCTAAGCAAATTTCCGCATGGCTACAACATTAAGAAAATCATCTGCCGAGCTGGCCACCAGATTTATTCAATCCGATCAGGATGAGGTAGGTCTTCAGCACATAGTCTTCAGTCTAGTTTAAAAGGGAGGAACTGAAGATCACGCAAAATGGCCAAGATGAATGCAACAGAAAGCTTAGGGATTTAGGAGCTTACTGGGCAATAACTAGTTCTCTCTTTCCAAGTTTTCAAGCCGATGACTCTACTACCTATGGAAAACTTAATAGGTTAGAGACCAAAGAAGCCTAACTGAAAAGAAGTCATTACCTAGCCACAAAGAGAACTGGCAGATCAAAAGCAACTCCACAAGAAGCGCAACACTTCTAAGGATTCAACAGACCTTGCCGGCTGGCAAGCTGAAAAGCTACGGACAACCGAAACCCGCTGCAGAGATCTGAAGTACTCCCAGAGCAGCAATCCGCCAGAACTGCTCCGAGAGCTACAGCAGAACACACCGCCACGGCCGAGCCCGCCTCATAGCTACCACCCGCGTCAAAAGAAGTTTCCTGTGACCTCAGCCACTGACCCATCCTTTGTATTGCGTACAATAACGATTCACCAGAGAAAGTACGTTCCGCTGACACGTGGAATGAAGGACAAGTTTTCCAAAACTACGTTAGTGGTTTCAGAATATTCCCCCAATGACTTCTAAGTAGACTTCTGACTTCTAATTTGCTTTTTATCAACTGTGGATCAGAAGTGCATCACAGGTGCACAAGGCAGCTGGCCGACAGACAAACTTCCAACCTACATGAACGTATAAACACATACATCACAGCTGCTGAATGAGCTTACAGGAGCTTTGGCTAGAGTTCTTGCTAAAATGAAATCTCTCAACTTGTCCTGTGGTCACACACGCAGCCCCGGACAACCAGAAACCTTCCAAGGCTGAGGAGGGACAAACACGTGGGCAGTCCGACTCCAAAGGCCCCAGAAGCACTCATCACGGAGTCAGCGAATGGAAGGCTGACTCGTGCCCATGCCAACAAACGAGTTCACTCTTACAGCAGGCACCTTCTTCTACGGAGTTACTCAAAAGCTGGCGGCTAACCGCCTCCTGGGAAACAAACTGCTGACCTCTGAAGTTCTCTTGTTGGTCGTTCGTGCTCACGCTAACATCGCGAGCGCCTACGACATTCCGCACGGCTCCAAATCCCTCCCGCTCCATCAGCCAGGAGTGACCGCACAGCTGAAGATTCACAGGTATAGCTACTGCCTTTCCGATCACGATTCCTGGAGCTGGGCTGTCTTCAGCTTTTCCTCATCTCCACCCACCTCAAACTCCAGAGAAGAAAACTGGCAAAGTTAGGCCGATCATGCAATTCTTAGGTCACTTCCACTATTCCCACGCCTTTATTGCCGTGGTCTCTATTAACAAACTCTTCCTCCCGTCTCATTTGTGCCGCATTCATCAGAAGCCTGTGCTGACCGGCCTGCAGCCCCCTCCAGCAAGCCCAGCCATGCCAGAGAATAAGGGGGACGATCCCACTGAACCCTCTGCAGTGCACTACGAAAATTCCAAGCGAAGAGGAAAGAAAAGCGGCCCTGGCACACAGATGGGGGAGCCTTCCACGCTGTTGGGAAGACAGCGGGTTGTGCTTGCCAGAGCTGGTTTTCTTCTCGGGACGCGCCCCTCAACTGCTCGTGACTCTTCTGCGTGGCTGGTACACGCATACCACCTCACTCGCATCTGCCCAGTCATGCCCCAGGGCACGCCGAAGGGGAAAGGCACGCTGTCCAGAAGCGGCAGGGAACCAACGCCACCCTTGCAGCTGGCAAGGCCCCAGAGCCGAGTCGGTGGCCCTCGGGAAAGGCAGAGGAAGAGCTAGCGGAGCGGAAGGCGAGTGTGCCCACGGTATTAAAAATAACTCTCCTGATCCTCCCTCGCCCTGCCGCGCAGCTCAGTCCAGCGTCCCGCGAACGAGGATAGGGAATCCCCACTCCAGGTACGAGCGAGGTGCACGCCGTTCACCGGCTTCAGGTTGCAGCAGCAGCGGACCTAGCGGCTCAAATTATATTTTAAAAAAGAAAAAAAAAAAATCAAAATTGGAATTCAAGCTCTATCACAGCCTTGTGCGGCAACTTCGCATAGTCCTTCAGCCATTTGTTCTCTCCAGGGAAGACAGATAGGTTGCCAACCAAGAACTGCACTGTGGGATTAGCCAATGTTTATGAAGTGCTTTAAAGATTAGAGGTGTCACCTATGTGCTAAATATTTCTCCGGCACTATCAGCTTGAACAGCAACCGAGTATCTTGTATCTGCCCCTGCTGATCTTGAGCTGGTTGCCGAAGGCGTCAGTCAACCTTGCTTCCAACCGCTGCATTTGGCATTAATTCTAGGGGTGTTTTCAGACACGTCGCAGGAGAGGACAGAATTAGGGAACTACTTAAACTCTAACTTCTCAAGACGACTAGCAGACTAATGACAGTAATATCACCAGAAGAGGCTCAAGGATTTATTTTCTTAAACCATTCTCGTATGTGTGCGTGAGACTGGAATACTTTGGCATCGCGCCCAACCATGCAAAGAGAGGCCCTCATTCACCCAGACAGAACTGACTACCTGAAAGGGGGTTGTGGCGACGAGGGTGTCGGTCTCTTCTCCCAAGTAACTAGTGATAGGACAAGAGGAAATAGCCTCAAGTTGCGCCAAGGGAGGTTTAGATTGGATATTAGGAAAAATTTCTTCACTGAGAGAGTGGTCAGGCATTGGAACAGGCTGCCCAGGGAGGTGGTGGAGTCGCCATCTCTGGAAGTGTTCAAAAAACGTGTGGATGTGGCGCTTCAGGACATGGTTTAGGGGACATGGTGGCGCTGGATTAATGGTTGGACTTGATGATCTTGAAGGTCCTTTCCAACGTAGTGATTCTGTGATTCTGTGACTTGGCAACATTATGAAAAGGTACTTTGTACACACCAGCTTGATAGAAGCTAAATGGATCCCCAAGTCCTTCGTTCCCCAAAAGTTTTCTGCCACACTCTTGCCACATCTGAATTAAGAAACCGAGATGTGGGTCCGAGCACACAGGACAGCAATGCGGCATTGCTGACACCGGTCGTACTGTACAGCCTGTGTTACAACACGCACAGACCACACGGAAAGGATGTACTTACTTTGGTTTCTTTCTTCCTCTTGTTCCCGTATCACCCAAATTTCTCTTCCAGCTAGAACACAAGCAGAGCCCGTCTGTGTCAAGACCTTCTCACTCTCGCCAGTATGACACACAGAGAGCCAAGCTCTACGCGTTCAGCTTGCGATCGTGGCGTTTCCAGTTCACTCACCTTTTGTCACCCATATCCCATCCATCCTTGGAGGACTTACACTGCGTATAGGTTTAGAAACATTTAAACTACACAGAGCTCACTCTTCCCTTCGGCCTGTGGGGAAGGGAACAGAACCCAACGACTATTATCAAGCAGTCAGAAAAGGACGAATTCAGTTCCAAGAGTTTACTCTGCACTGGAAACTTTCAAATGAAGCTGGAAATCCCTCGCTTTATAAGCGCCAGCGACGCTGAAAGCACCGTCAATAGGCAGTCGCTGCACTAAACCGCGCGCACGTTTGGCTCACGATTTGCCAGCAAGGAGGAAAATTAACTCCACAGAAGGATTCCCGTAACACGAGCTCAGGGACAAAACCGGAGAGGTCACACCACAGATTCGGAGGGGAATGTCACCTGAAACGGATGCTGCACCGCAGAGGGGTAGTTTTTACCGCGGTGGCCCAGCCGGTGTCCGGACGCAGTTTTTGGAGCAGCTCTGGGCAGACCCAACAGGGTACAGCAGCCCAGTGCTTGGGCTGTACCTGCCCTAATGCTGTGTCTGCCCTTCGACTGCCAAGGTGAACGCTCCGATAGCCGGAGGCACAAGCGCACGAAGACCAAGGACAAAGGAGCCCGGTACAAAGAAAAACAGCACCCAAAGCCAAAACAGTGTCACCGCAACGCTTTCTGCTCAGCCATGGAGCCAGAGGACAGGCGGCTCGTTGATGCTTACCCACTCAACACAGAAACAGCAGCAAGCGAACCAAAAAAGCAGCGGTCGTCAGTCAGTTCCTCCGCGGCCCAGGAGGGCGTTTTGGGGAGGAATCCCATAAAAGATGCTAGGGTAAGACCACGGCAGGAGGCAGACCACAGCTGAGGCGACAGTGCTTTTCCCACCCAGGTTTAGTGGTTTCCCCGTGCAGCAGAAAGACTGCTCACAGCCTGAGCCCCAGCCAGGCGCTTGACGGAGGTGCCCTTCCTGGGGATAACCACGGCCAGGCGTATCGCACGCCGCGTGGCACAGGGGGTCAGAACGTCTGCAGGTCGTTGTGGCCGGCAGCTGCCTCCGACTCTGTATCGGGTGACTTGCTGCACTCACACATCTCAAACTGCTCTTACTCAAGCCATGAAGTAGTAGCACGGGTGAGCCTGAAAACTCCAAACCGAAGACGCAGCTTGGTACAAATAAGCCTCCTAACACCACGTGCCATTCTTGCCGAGCCGCTTGCACCCTTTTCTGTGCAGAGCCAATGGGCAAAACAAACAGAAGACTGGAACTGCCGTTCAAGAACTTGAAATGCTTTTAACGGAAGAAAAAAAAAAAAAAAAGCCTCTCCAAAAATAAAAAGCTATCTCAATCTTAACAGAGAGTTGATCTTCCTACTCTGGAAGCAAACTGGAGCATCCTAGGCACCGAGTTTGACCACTCCAACAATTCAGATGCACAGCTGAGGTTCCACCTGTGAGAAGGTGGCACCACGGGAGGCTTTTTCCAGAGCAGCCTCTGTTCTGAGACCCAGCAAGGAAAACAGACCCCCTCAGCCCAAACCACTTCTGCCTCCAACTTGACAGGACCTGAATTCGGAGGACAGGAAGCAAGCTCTGTTTCAGGCAGCAAGAAAGGCGGTCTTCCCACCCGGACTAATTTCTCAGGTTTTCGAGTTTGGAGACCTACGTGGGGGGAAACTAAAAGCATTTTGCCGTTCCTCTCAGAGACAGGCATCTCGCTTTCAAACAGCCTGCCGGGTGCCTCTGCAGAGCTCCTCTTGTTTGGACAAGCACGTTTGCTCTGGTGACTATTTGAATGATGACTCACTCGAACAAGCCAGGGCACCCTACCACACAAAACCCCAAACTGCTGACTTAGGGTTTGGGATGCAAATCCGCCAGGAAGCAGCGTTTCCCCACCGAGGGCCGAGACGCCCAGACCTGGTCACTGCTGCACGTCGCAACAGCACGCACCATTATGGGCCGGCTGCTCCGGGCACGGCATGCGGCGGCGCTCCACGTGCAGCTCCGAGCCGGTGCTTCGAGAAGAGCAGCTTTCGACTGAGTCTATGCCTTGATATTTCTTGAATGTGACTGCGAACACTGATTGGGGCAAGACCGGTATCTGCAACAAAAGCAGTTCATTCTAGTGATATGAGACCAAAAAGCAGAGGTCAAGCAGAGTTGCAAGACATCAAGCAGACTGGTAAAACGCCTTTTTTTTGCCTTTTAATATTTGTGCTCTGCAAAACTGACACCCCAACTGCGATTTCTTTGCTCACCCCCCCGAAGGGCTCTCTCCACAGGTGGGTGCCGGGCTGCCTGCCCAGCACCTTGTCCCCTGCTCCTCCCGAGCCGCAGCTGTGCCCAGCTCAGACGCAAGCCTCGCGGGTGGCACTCCTCCAGCAACTTCCACTTCTGTCTCACAGAGCATGTGAGAGTCACAACCTGTGATGAGCGCGGCGGTAATTGCCGTATTGATTTCGACGTTCCTCCAGCCAGAGCAACGCCCGTAACCGTAAACCTTTTAATATCCCGCTCAATTAGGAGGAAAACAACCCGCCGGGCAGCGGCACTGCCGGCGGCAGCACCGTCCAGAGCCCGCGCCAAGGGGAGCGCACACCATTTATTCCACCGAGACCTGGGATCTGGCCAGGGATGGCCACACCACGCGGGGAGAGGTTGTGTTGAGAGCAACTGTTGGGAGGGGGGGAGACAGAAGTGGAGACAGCTCTTATGCGTGTCACCGAGGATGTCAGTGCGGCTCAACCCTCTTCTTGCTGACCTCCCCGAAGAGCTCAAAATGCTGGAACGCACGGAATGAGGAGACAGATGAACGAGCTGACGTCGTGCCATCAGAAGGCGATTCGGTGCTAGTGCAACCCGTGGACTGTTTACAAATGCAAGAGAAAGAGCCCAAGAGTTAAGCAACTGAACTGGGCACCGTCCTACAACCGCCCTCTGTTATTTACTAACAATTACCAAGGAAAGGAAAACAATCTGAATGACAGTTTCGAGTTTATAAAACATTCCCATCCACTGTAGCTTTTGAAAAGCAAGCCAGAGGTTTTGCCCAAGCAAGAATGAGATCAGCAGAAGTCTCTTCTGACCCCCGACGCCAAGTCCCACAGTTCATTGTCGCCTCACCAGCCCTTCACATCGAAGGCCGCTTTTCTTGCCGAGGAGTCAAGGAGCAGGTCTGGGAGACGCGCCGGCATACGGCCCCGAGAAGCCTCCCGCCTGGCTCCGCGCAGACCTGACCCGCTTTTGTCTCGCCGCGCTGCGAGCTGGGGTTTGTTGCCATGGTGAAAGCTCTGACACATTTAGTTTTCCCACTGATTTCCTGCCACGCTACAAGCTCTTGATGCTTTGCACCTCACCGCTTATCAGCGGGGTGACAAGGAACCCCGCCGCTGCCCGCACAAACGAAGAAGGGATTCGACCACGAGCTGTCCTTGCCTGGTCCCTCTGCCAACAGCATTTTTCAAGGCAACTTGAGTTACACCTCTCAAAATCTCTCTTGCCTCACCTGTATCAGGATGGCTCAGGTACTCCATTCGTGTTTTCTCGGTACATCCAAGGTTTGATGCACTTTCAAAGAGTTTACCTTGCATCCTAAACACGTCTGCCTTCAAAGTAGGCCCTACAAAAGTTGGGGAAATTTGACCATCATCCAAAAACACTGCTCCAGATGAAAAATACGCATGCCTGTCCCGATTTTGATTGCAATAACTGATAATCCCAGTCTTACGACAACCTGACAGCCAAACTCAGAGCGCCGAGTCCCTGCTGTCACACACGCTCTCACATCAGCTTCCACTCCCGCACTGACTAGTGAGATGCAAGAGCTCTGATCGCTGAAACACCGCAGGATTTGCGTAAACCTTGCTCTACAACACAGAATATGCCATTCTGCTCACAGAGCAAAGCAGAAATAGTAACAGCTGCTTCCCTATGCTCCCAGAGATGCTGAAGCACAGTCAGTAAATCCCTTATACTTCTACAGTCTCCTGGCAAGAGTCACCCACTCACCTCATGCCCCGAGAGAAAACAAAACAGTATTTGCACAGTATTAGTTTCTGTGTGTTCTTGAGCAGCTCTACGATGCTTAGCTGAATTTTTCCCAAAGACAATACTCGGTGAGAACTCGATGTTGTTCCATGGGCTCTACCAGCGCATCTTCTCAAACGTATTTTCAGAACTGCTTGTCTTGCTGTCATCGGATTCGGAGCAGAGCACACGAGCCTGACCGCTGCCAGCGGAAAAGATGGCCTAAAGGGTGCGTTTCTCCAGGAACCTCACCAGTTGGGGACCACACATGGGTCTTCCAGGTCCCTGAAACTTTATCAAAAGGAACTAGACAATTTAATGACCCTCATAATTAGAGGCTGCATCCCACCCTTGTCTTAAAAAAGGTGGTGCAGTCTCACATCCTATACTGCAATTCCTGAACCACCCTATTATCATTCAAGCTCACATGAAGGAGCTAGCTGCATACCCAACTGCCTCAATGGTAAGTGAAAACGAGGATCCGGTTTTGCCTGCGGTACCAAACCAGGACCAACAGTGCACGCACAAGCGACGGAAGGTAGAGATTAAGGCCCACATTATCTAGCAAATGACTCAAACTGCACCTACCGAGTGGGAAAATACCTATAGTCAGTCTTCACTCGTCTCTTTACTGTGTAATGGGAGTCTCAACTTGAATGAAAAAATACGATTATTCTATGCTATGTTCTGACTAAGCAGAGGTTTCCCGGCATACCTCAGCTGCTGTGGGAAACGCACACCCCCTGCAACTCTGCCAGGGCAGTGGGCACACAACACCCACGCACCAGCAAGCTCGTGGAGGTAGTGACCGTGATTTCCTTCTCCTCCACCAACTTTGTATTTTGTGTCAAATAATAAAAAACAGCTGAACTAACCAGCAGAAAGGCCAAGTCTTTGTTTTTTTTTTTTTCATCTTACACTTCCCAAGGCAGCTCAGGTGAAAAATGACCACTGCGGAAGCCAAATATTAAAATCTTGGTACACGGAATGAATCAGAACGATTTTTATTGGTTTCCAATGAGATTGTGCTTGAAAACAAACAGTCGCTGTATAACTGACAACCGTCTCACTGTGTCAAAATGCTCGAGCCATAAGAACACAGACGGGCTTTGTACAGCTAAGAACATACTCCTTAACGGCTGCTGCGTAACGACTATTTGTTTAATGGTACCTTCCCATGTGCACAAAAAAATAAAATAGTAGCACGAGCTAAGCTATATAATCACCAGTCATAGCCGTGGGACCAGCAGGGAAGCCCTATGACCTCAAAGACTGCTGAAACCACCTACAGCTGTCACCAGCCTCGGGGACGCAGAAGATACCAGATACAATAGAAGCTTCCCACAAAAGAACGCTATTGTCTTCTGGCCACCTGGTAATGAGAAATCCTACCGTAAATCAAGCAGCACGTTGTCCTTTCCATGTTCCTAGGCAGGGGAGAGGCCAGAACAATTCCCCGCAGCAGTCCGCAGCGCTTGCGTCGGCAAACGTCGGGAGCAGCCTCAGCCGGGAGATGCCGCGCACACCGCCAGGAGCTCCGTCCGTCAGCGGCACTCCGCTCTGGCCGATAACCTTGACAGAGCCACTTGCAAGATTACAGCCCAAGGATTTCCTACAAGCTCATCTAGAGAGGAAAGACTAAGTACAAAGACTAATACTTTTCAGTTGCTGCCAGTGCTACCGAGCTTAAGCTAAAATTTAGGAAGCACAGGAGCATGGTCACGCTGTTATGGTAATCGGCCAAAAGGCAAACATTTTTCTACGGCGCTGATCCTTTCAGCGCAAAGGTAGCTAGGGACAAGGTTAGAGATCAGTGCCTCTTGCTACCATGGTAGCGCGCAAGCCCACGGAGCGGACATTTCAAGATCTGGACAGCCGACAGACCGGCTGGTAATGCAGCTCAGTAGCTTAGCTGGCAACTGCCTGGACTGCTTCACCTGGAAGGCAGCAGCAGCCCCAGGCCAGCAGGCAAAGGTAAGCATGAAACCTTTCCTGAAGGGACAGCAAGGAGGAGAAGCAAACAAGCACGCAACGGAAAGCGGCGTTGCTAGCCAAAGGAAAACCTGGACGAACACCTTGGTAAGAATTTAGACACACAGATGACGAGCGGCCTTTTTCCACCTAGTTTCTTCACTTCTGTTATAATGGGGTCCATACCCCAGGAGATCTCAAAAGCTTGGACACGCGCACAGACGCCGCTCCAGCAAGGGTAACTGGCGCGTCCGCACCGCTCCGGGCTCCTGCGAGCCTGTAAGAGCAGTACGACACCTGAACAGACCGCATCCTTCCATCCCACAGACGGGAACTGGCTTCGAATTAGGAACACTGCTGCAATTCAGTGACTTCGCACACGATTACGCACAGCTTGTCAACTCACCCCTTCCATTAAAGGGACTTAGGCGTTGTGAAATGCTGCAAGTAAGTTTTTAGATGAAGCCTCATCAGCTTCAATTCAGATGCCTTCGCCCATCATCCAGAAGCCTTCGGCCTCGAAAGATGCTGTCCCCCGAGAGGGACCAGAAACGCACCTTGCGACTACCCAAGGAGCCTGAACGCAGGCAAAAAATTCAGAAATGCTTCAGGCTCAACGACAGTAGATCCCTGAACCTTAAAAAAAACCCCATGCCCGCAGTGAGGTGGCCACGGTTCTTTCACACGCCCATTGCTTTTACGCCTCTACACACACTACATACTTATTTCTGCACGTGACAGCGATACAGCTGAAAGTCCAAGTCAGCCAAAGAGCAAGCACAACCTGAGGGAGACTTGTTGAGGCAAGGAAAAAGCTGAAAACAAATGGCCCTTGCCTTCTGTCGCAGAAATCCACGTGCGCTCTCTCAGCCTTGAAAAGAATTCACTGGGTCCGTTTCATTCAAAACTACTTCCAACAGGACTAACCATATTTTAAAAGTTATTGGAAGGAGACATGAAACATCCATCTGTTTGCTGAAAGGCAGCAGACGTACGCAGCCTCCAAATCCAGCCTTTAATTGAAACACTTTAATCTGCTGCCGCAGTCCCACATTCTCTTTTATTCCCAGTAGCACCAAGGCGTGCGTTCTCCTAATGGAGCTCTGACAGTCGTCCTGTGCCTGGCTCTCTGTCAAACCACTCTAGCCTCCAGCTCCAGGCCCGCGGTCGCACGCTGATGCCCTACAGAGACTCCTTTTCTTCTCAACGATCTTCGAAACTTGATAATTAATGTATTACAACTGCATCAGATGCTTTAAGAAGTGGAAGGCAGGCAGAGCTTCCAATTGCCAAACCGTACACGAAAGTCGCAGATACTGCACTATAATGAAAACATTAAATCGGACTGTCAATAACACAGTTGTCCTCCGCATTACACAACACCAAAACTTAGGCCAGTCGCTTCATCCGTCTGCAAATCAAGACAATAACTCAGCGCACGCAGATGGCTTCCGCGAGCGGGCCCCGTTGAGAAGGCTGAGGCAAGACTTTGGGAAGCGGGTCACGCCAGGCTCCCGCTGGGGCTGCCCAGAGCAGCAATCGCCCCCGGCACTGGATGCCGAGGCCGTCGGGATAACCAGAAACAACAGCAACGCCTCCGCGGTAATCGGGACGTGCACTGCGCAGGAACGAAACGCTTCCAAGATAACACCCGGCAAGGTACGGCACCGAAAGCCGCTGGGCTCCTGGCGAGATCCGCCTCTGTGGCGGACGCTCCAGCTGCCCCGGGATCTCCTGCCCATCCTCTGAGTGCTGCCGAGGAGCGGAGCAAAGCTCGGCTCGGCTCCCCTCGCACACGCGGGCAAACGCTGTGCTATTTTTGAGCACGACGTGTCAGTTCCACTGGGTGTGGGAGTTTGTTTGTGTGGGTTAGTATGATTCGACTACTTTGAAACTTGGCTGAAGCCACATAATTCCCTTTTTATGGAACCCCTTTGATGGCCTTTTAACAGAGAGGGTGAGGTTTAGCCTCAACTATAGAGACTTGGGGTCAGAGTTACTCAAAAAAGACACATAATGACTAACAATGAATCAGCCTTCAGCGGTTTTTGCATTTAAGTGTTAATGCAGCATGTTAAACCCCTGGACTGTGATCAGCAGAAGGGCCCTGTCTGCAATAACTGAGTGCAATGGCTTAACTAGAGAATTTCCAAATTGCTCTACTGAAACCTGTGCAAGCTCCAAACGGAGACACTCGAGTCAGTTTAACCCTCGCTCGCGTACGTTCAGCTGAAGGCAGCACCTTGCTGGCGCCACGCGTGCACAGCGGGACCGACCGACAGCAGCGCCCATCACAAGGGGAATCAAGATTCACGTGAGGATCTCCTCAGCCAGGGACAGCTTCCACTACAGACTGTAACTTCTACTCCGTTGGCAACACTGGAGCAACTTCCGAAAGCTTTACTTGCATGGGGGAAAATACACTGTCATTACACAATAGTCTTGAGAGTGAGAAGGGGCGAGCCGCTTGGGCTAGTGGATTTCTGTAGCAATTGTGCAGGGCCGATACATGACCCAGCAAGGGTACGTGGGGAAAAAGGAGCTTAGCTGCTGCTTCCCTGTGAAAATACCTAACACCCAAGGAGCCCAGTCGCCCAGCAACACGCTGCCATTTCCTTATTTCCTGCTAACGCGATTCCTCCTCCAAACACGAATGAGAACGTCGGCTCTGGAAACCCTAATTAGGCCTCCACAGCAGTGACAAAACCCCTGCAAGACACCTACCGCGGAAAAGAGACCCTTTTTGTGTCACAGCCGTTCCTCTGCCCGCTCCTGTCAGCCGCAACTACTTTTCCTCGCAGGTGCCATTTCTGTACCTGCCCAAAGCAGCCACCGCCCTGCTGACCGGCATTAGTTCTGCTCTCCCAGCTTCCTCCGGTCTCCTGCCGTAGCAGCCCCAAAACGCCGGCACAGCAAACATTTGGTGCCCCAGGCCTGTTCCTTCACCCGGCCCCTGCAGGAACACCACCGCTGTCGGCTGGCTCTCCCGGCCCCGTTTCCACGAGGTTCACACTCAGGCTCAGCGAGAAGTGGCCTGGTGTCAAATTTAATCGTGCTCCTGCATTCGTCTCTTGGTAGCTGTATGTTATTTGCTACAGCAAGAAAAGCGTTGTAATGAAACACACGATGTCAGTGCTTCAGCCTGCAGCTGATACAGGCAATGCCTCTGTGAGGCTTTAAGAAATATTCCCCCTTATCCCCGCTGCGGCAACTAAGCTCAGCTCAAGTCCATTTCCAGCTTTCAGGCTTTTACTAAATCTGCCCACCAAACGTGAACTGAAGTACAGCTCTCCTGCAGCACGCAAACGATGAGAACAAAGGCCACGTGAGCAGCGGTATAATAGACGCCTGAGGAATTAGCGATCCACAACCATCAGCCTGTCTTATGGCCAAGAGAAATAAGAAGCAGGACAGGCAAAGCACCAACAAATGCTGAAAAAGAGAAAGGAAAACGATTAAAGCAAAGGTGACCGCGCGAGGCCCTTGCACGGCTCGTTACGAAACACGCAGCACCAGCGTCGAACAGCTTTCATTTGACCTGACGACGACGAAGAATCACAGCCCAGCGGCACACAGCCTACTCGGAGGCGATCACGCTCGGCGCGCTGACAGGAGGATGCGATCCGCGGGCATCCCCAGAGCCGCGTGCCTTGCTGCTGCACGTCGGAGGCAGGGAAGAGCGGGACAGAGCAGCCACCGAGACTTTTCCACCCGCTAGGCTGAGCGTGCTTCACATTTGAGGAGAGAGAAATCCAGACAAGTCGTCACGGCTTCTTGAGCCTCCCGCTTCAGCGCCCGAAGCGTGCCAAATTGAAGCCGATTCCTTCCAGAGCAGCAAAACCTCGTTACCAACAAAGCCAATCACAAGACGGATTTTTCAGTGCCACTGTGGCCACCGCACAAATTCCAGTGCAAAATTTGTTCTGCTGAGGACTCCGACTCTGGACCCAAGGAGAAACCACAGAAACTACGCTGGTTCTCTGATGGAAGGGAACATCCTCTCCAAGTAAAAGTAGAGACGCCCCCCATCCTCCAGAAAAGGTTCAGCTCCTTAAAAACCTAGGAAAAAACATCAGCTTAACGCTAGCCTTTCTCCAATTTTGCTTGTGCTGGTAGAAGGGCTACCTTCTGCCAAGGAAGAAAGCATCACGGTTTTGGGTTGCCATCTGATAAGTCAACTCCAGGTAGCCCCTTCATCAGGATGCTGTTAGGCACAACTAGTCAAACTTGCTCCTAGCTCTGCCCGTTACCTAGCTGTTATTTAAACTGCTCAGGAACTCAAAAATAAGTAGACAGCCAGACTGGAAGAAGTTAAGGCAGCACAGCAGGAGGATCACTGGACTCAGGAGGCAGCCACACTCCCCCAGGACTGTGAATTCTTATCTCTGCTTCAAGAGAAAAACGGAGGCGAAAATGAATACTCAGCTCCCAACAAAATGCTCACTACATGCGGCGCAACGGTTTGAACTCGCAGAATAAGGGAAGGCTTAACATTTACAGTAGGGTATTCCTTGCGACAGCATCAGAGGAGCAGTTCAACCGTGGCAGGTATGCTGCGTGATCTGGCCGGGTCCCCAGTCACGCTACAGTGGCAGGGAAGGAACAAGAGCAGCAGAGAGAGCTTTCAGCATTGCACAGCAGCCATAGCGGTCCCTCTCCTCCCTCCTCATCCTCAACAGTTCCTGAAGACTGAAATGCAATATCCAAAGAGCAGGGAAAGGTAAGGCACACGCTCCAGAATGCGTTCACGAAGGCCCCTATGTGAGCGGTCGCCATCGACCCTCACAAAAAAACACAGCTTTAAAAAACTCCCATGTCTGAACAGAGCTGGAATTCCAATGAAGTCGCTTGGATGATTTATAAATGGAAATTGTGTGGAAAACAATTCATTCAGGAGGCCCCTCAGAAGATTTTTAGAAGAGAAACGAGAAAGGGTTTCTTGGGAAAGATGAGAAGAGACAAAGGAAAGGGGGACAGAAGGCAGGAAACAGAAAAGGAGAGATGCAGCGAGATGCCCAATTAATCCCAGACAGAGAAGTGGCTCCGGTTCCTGTCCGGCCATCAGAACAGCGCTCTCACAGCGCACAGGATTCCAACTTCGTGTCGCCAGGGACTGAATGTAAATTGCTGGCTTGGTTAATACATAAATTGTCAACTGTTCCCTTCTATTTCATCGGTTCCAGCAGGGACAATTATGAATACAGGCCTCCTGCCCTTTAGGATGATTAACATTCCCTTTCGTTAGTGTCCCCAACACCGCTGACCCACATTCAACTTGTGAAATTCAGTTACATGTGAAGTGCAATGTTCCGTGTCAGCAATATGTGCCTGACCATTAGAGCCGGGCGCACACAGCGCACGCTCTCCTCTCTGTAAATAAATGCAGTCCGCAATTTCAAAAGGACTAGGAAAATCCCGGTCCTTTAAGGGGAGAACAGGCACCAAAGTATTCTCTGCTTTTCTTCTTTGGGGAAAAGGGGACGCGAGCCAGGAACGGCCAAGCTATTATCTTCAGAGGCCATGCCAAAGTCTGCTTGGCCTGGTAAACGCCCATAGGAGAGGAAAAGAGACCCCAATGGCCCGTCAACAGACCACCTTTAAACTTGGGCGCAGCAACGGACACAAGCCTACGCAGTCACTACTGTCACCTTCTTGAAAAGGTCTAAAAAGGCAAGGTACGATCTATTTTCAAGCTCACAGGGGCGTTCTTCGCACTGAAATTCCTTTTGAGACAGCAGACGAGCGCAGTTCCCAAGGAGGGGCGGTGACGAGCAAACCAGCTTTTCTCTAAGAGACTGTGACACGGGGTCAAGTTTGTGCAGGGATTTGGTGGCTATATTTGAACACGGCCCGATTCTTCCACACAGCTACTGCTGGGAGGGATCACCTCTGGAAGGGGCTGCCAGCACGCTCAGCAACCGGGCCACCTTTGCGTTCGGCGATCAAAAGCTCCTTTCGGATCAGTAAGTGGGACCATTCTGCCAGGGCTTTACTCTCTTCTCAGTCGCTTCCATTAAGTCAAACTGGTAAAAGTACCACCGTGAAGAAGACAAGCTCTCAGGGGCATTATTTTCTATTCCTGCTGCCATTCAAAGAGGCCTTTGCCCTTGCTAGCGCATCCTGCATTGACACCTCCCCTCTTCCCTCACGAGTCCCAGAGCTTGAAAGCAAGTAGCTCCTCTCTCCTTCCCCACTCCTCTCCCAGAGTCGGCAGCAAGGGCCCCATCAGCGAAGGAAAAAGCACTGCAACAACAGTGCTCAGGGTTTGCAGGCAAGAAACCACCCATCTGTTCGCACTCCTCTTCACGGGCTGGGGTTTGGAAGGAAACCTGACCTCAGCGTTGAGAAAGCTTCCAGGTCAAGTTTCAGTTCCAAGCTACTCCAGCTCAGCCTTCCAGGCACCGGCACGGCCGAACAGATGGCTCCAGCGCAGGTATTTCCCCGGTCTCGGAGAGCGCTCGGAGTTCAGAGGGACTGCACCTCCTCCCCGCAGCGGCGCAGAGAAACGGGCAAGCACACCGAGCCCGCCGCCGCAGCGACTGGCACGCCCTGCGAGGCTCAGGGGCAGCCAGCAAGTCTACCACCCCACCAGATCAGAGCTGCGCTACTTCCTAAGGCCGACAAACCACCCTCGGGCACTTCACGGCACTAGAAGCGAGGGTAAGCTGCCGGTTAGCAGAGCACGAGTTTGTCATGCTTAGCATCCCCTTCCATCACCCATCAGCAACGTGTAAAACCCAGCCTCAGCCCTCTCAACGTTGAGGAGGATTTCCAGACAAAACCCGTGCCCCTTTTGCTGTTCTTCAGAAAAAAAAAAAAAAAAATCAACTATTCCCACACAAAAGACGGTCTCCGCTTCAGTATTTTGCAAACTTCGTTTCTGTTAGCGCCACTCAAAAGAAACCCCAACGCAACGGGGGAGGCTGAGGAGTGCAGCTTGTAGCTCAACTCAAGAGGCTCAACCTCCCGCGTTTGAAGCATCTGAGCTTATTGCCCCCGCTTCTATCAGCAAAGTCCAGCTTTATATTGGGGAAAGCAAGGGCCAAGCCCTGCAGAAAACAACCGCAGCCGAAGCGCGGCTTAGCCTGTAGCGCCTAGCGCGCGGAGGCACAGAAGCAGACATCACGTTTGTACGAGGTAGGTGAATATAACCCAATTCCGAAAAGAACTGTCCAGGCGATGTTAAGTAACCGACTTTTAAAGAGCCCCTGAAATTCATTTTACTTAGTTACCTGGGCAAAAAGCCAGAGCTCCAACCAACACCACTAACTGTGGGTTTACACTAGCGTTTCGATACAACGCGAGTCTCCAAATTTACAGGAGGACGAGGAGAGCACACAGGCCAAAGCCTTCGGCACGGCCTCCATCTGCGGCGGCCTCCCAGGTGCTCCTACGGCAGCCGGGGGCAGGGCAGTCGCACAGGCGAGCGGGATTTGGTTAAGGCCCGTCCGCTCCCGGCTGCCTTCCCATCCCCACTTCTGCTTCCATCACAATTTTCAGCCTGCAGC
This sequence comes from Phaethon aethereus, assembly GCF_964289735.1. Lineage (NCBI taxonomy): Eukaryota > Metazoa > Chordata > Aves > Phaethontiformes > Phaethontidae > Phaethon > Phaethon aethereus. The sequence continues at coordinate 747,719 of NC_138599.1, forward strand.
AGTTTCTGGAGGCGGCTTCGGTATCGCCGCCGGCGGCCCGCGCCGGCATACGCGGCCGGACAAACCCTCACCACGGCGTAACAGCCGCCATCGCGGCGGCGGTCATGCTCCTTGCCGGTCTCCCGTCGTATTCCGCGGGCAAAGGGAGCGGCGGGGCCGCTGGCCCAGGAGGGACGCCGGTACCTGCAGACACCTGCGTGCTCCAACCGCTGGCTCGGTCGGTGCCTTCCTCGCGTTATTCCTCGCGGTTGGCTGCAGGGCCCTGGAAGACGGCGAAGGCAGAGCCCCCTGCACCCCGAGGCGCCGGGAGGCCGGCCGGCACCCCCGCCCGCCCAAGCCCCCCAGCTCTTCCTCCTCCCCGGGGAGAACGGGACAAACGCGGAGCCAAGTCACCGCGGGGCCGCCCCGAGCGACAGGACGCCGCCAGCCACCCCACGCTCACGCGAGAAGCCGGGGCTTTCTGCGGCCCGTCACCCGCGGCGGGGCAGGCCCCGGGCACCGCCGGCGGGCCCCGGCCGGGCCGCCCGCGGCCACGGCGCCGGCCCCACGCGCGGCGGGGCGGCAGCGCCCTCCTCCGCGCCCCCCGCGGCGGGTAGGGGGAGGCCCGCGGGCCGCCCCACGCGTGGCGGGCCCCTCACCTTGGCGCGGGTCACCAGGTGCGTGGCCAGCTTCACGACGGCGAAGTTGCCCTTGCCGATGGTCCGCTCGATCTCGTAGTAGCCGATGCGGGCGGGCCCGGGGGGCCGCGGGGGCGGCGGGGCCGGGGGCAGCCGCGGGGCCGGGGGGGGCCCCCCCGCGCCGCCCGCCGCCGCCGCCGCCGCTGCAGCCGCCGCCGCCATCTTGTTGCGAGGAGCAAACCCCCCCCCCTCGGGGCTGCGGCACCGCGTGAGCTCATCCGCGGGGGGGCGGGAGGGCGGGCGGCTGCCGTGGCAACGCCGGGGGGGGGGCGGCGCCGCTGACGCCAGCGCCGCCGTGACGCGCCCGCGCGTCACCGCCCGCCGCCGCTCCGCATTGGCGGCGGGGCGGGGCCGGGCCGGGCGGGGCGCCCCCGCGTGGAGGGCAGGAGGCGCCGGCAGCGCAAAACTCCGCGGTTTCCAGACTGAACCCACAGGAAAACGCAAACGGGGAGCGGTCAGGCGCGCCCCGCCCCCCACTCCTCCGGGGAGCGGTCGCGCCGCGGTGGCGTCACACCTCACCCCTGACGCCCCTCCGGGCCGGCCAGGCGTCACCCAGCAGCAGCCCCCGGCTTCCAGGGACAACCCCCCACCCCGAGGTTTGCGGGGGACGGGACAGGCCTCACAGCCCGGGCACACCTCACCTCGCCGACAGGAGAATGACGTCGCATACGTCACGGCCGGGAGAATGACGTCATGGCGAGGCCGCCGGGGCCGGGCGCCGCCTAGGGGCCAGCCCGGCCGCCGCGCTGGGCGGGACTTCCGGCGGCGCGGCCGGAAGCGGCGCGGGGGGGCGCGCGGCGGTTGGCGGGCGGCGGCGGCGGAAGCGGAAGCGGCGGGCGGCGCAGGCGCGCTGGGAGCCCGGGCCGAGAGGAGGGAGGCGCCCGCCCGTAGAGCGCCATGGAGTCGCGGGGGGAGCCGCAGCCGCCGTGAGTGCGCGGGGCCGGGGCCGGGCGCGGGTAGCCGGCCCCGCCGGGGCAGCCGCCGTCCCGCCCCTCCGCAGCGGGGAGAACGGGGCCGGGGGGGGGGGAGGGGCGAGCCGCGCCCCGCGGCGGCAGCCGACGCCGGGCTCCTTCTCCCGCCCGCCCGTCCGTCCGTCCGTCCGTCCGCCCGCCCGCCCGCTGGGAGGGCGGGCGGCGGGGCTCGGGCGGCGGGGAGGCGCCGCCCGAAGCGGCGGAGCTCCCCTCTGCAGGCGGGGGCGGCGGCGGGGCCCGCCCTTACAAAGGCTGCCCGGCGATGATTGCCAGCTGGGCGCCGGCACCGCCCCCGGCGGGGCGGGGGGCCCGGTCGTCCCCTCTACAGCCAGGCCTCAGCCCAGCGCCCGGTGCCGCGGCGGCCTTCTCTTTGCTGCTGCTTGTTGCGGGCCGCGGGAGGAAGGCCTGGGCTCCGCTCCCGCCCGGGGCGGCGGCTGGAAGCGTTAGCCGCCTGCCCCACGCCCTTCCCGGTCTAGATCCTTTGGGATCGGCACCGCTGCGATGCCCTGTCCCCCGAAGGCAGCTAATCCACCTGAACTGCCCAGCTCAGTAGCTGTAAGCTGGATATCTTGATACTAATAGGGGCTAATCCTCAGACTATTTGCATTTATTATTACGTTCTTAGAGCCTTGCGTAGCTGAGGTGTGCTTCTGCCGAGCATCCCCTGAAGTGAGCTTTCTCATAACGCTGTATCCGCCTGCCGGAACGTCCCGTCGGCAGGAGGACTGCCCGCAGAGCCGATCTGGCGGCCGCGCGCGGAGTCAGGCGTAGGTAGCTGTAGTCCAGAAGTCAGTGCGCGCAGGCATAGGCACGAATTGTGAGCGTCAGGAAGTGCGGCCGTTTCTGGCTGGCCTTTTTCCGCGGCGGCAGCTGGTCTAAAATGTTCTTTCCGCAGGAACAGAATGAGCCAGGGAGACTCCAATCCAGCCGCAGTTCCGCATGCCGCTGAAGATATTCAGGGAGATGACAGATGGATGTCGCAGGTAGGGCGGGGAGGGGCGGCGGTCACATGTGGCTGTGAACCCTCTTGGCTGGGGGGCTGTCGGGCGAGTGCTGCACGGGCCCCGTCTGGCCACAGTTCCCATTCCAAGGTCGGAACGGCTGTGCTGCCCCAAAGCTGGCCGACTCTCGGTACGTGTCCGCCTCGGAATGATGAAGCAAGGCAAAAAGCGGCATCGTTGCATGACCCAAAAGCTGCCCTGTGAAACCACCTCAGAAAATATTCCAGTTGGCCCATTAGCCGGGAGAAATCGGCAGCCCCTTTGCTGAACAGAGCGCGAAGCGGCGCGTTCCAGCGTGCGTCTTCACGGGGGAGTGACAAAGCTGAAAATAGCAGAGGCGAAGCGTCTGGACTGCCCACCCCTTGCTGCGGCACGTCCTCCTAGACAGGGAGAAATAGCCAGAGGACACTCGCTGCAGTGACTAACCGTTAATTTCTCTGTTCTGTAGTCGCCGAACGTAACGGGAGCCTGACAGGCTTACATGTGGGTAGCGTGCGGATGCTGCTCTCACCGGAACAGAGATGGTTGCGGGGGTCTGCGCAGCCGGGAGGAGTGTCCAGCGGCTCGCGGGTTAACGCAGAGGGGGGCGTTGGAGGGAATAGCGGGGGAAACTGGCTGGGCCACTGTCCCCTTCTGTCCTGCAGCAGAGCTGCCGATGGGTTGGAGCTTACCTCGCTGCTTTCTTTTAACAGCACAATAGGTTTGTCTTGGACTGCAAAGACAAGGAGCCTGACGTGCTCTTCGTGGGTGACTCCATGGTGCAGTTGCTTCAGCAGTATGAGGTATTGTTAAGGGAAGGAGGGTGGTGGGGTGCAGGAACTGGAGCGTTTCTCTCTTTAGCCCAGTACCTGATGATGATACTGATAATTTCTTCTGCTCCGGTCTGATTTTACCACTGTCCGTTCAGGTCTGTTCTTTCGCCCTGCTTCCTTCACTTCCCAGTGCTCGCCGGTTTATCTCCGTCGGTCATTTGCAGTCTTTCTCTGAAGCCGTTACTGACCACTTACGGTTTGACACACGTGCAACAGCCCCTCGCTAGTTCCTTGAATCTCGGGTTCCAGACTCCTCAGGGCACGCCATCGAACTCTCCGTAGGCCTGTCTTGCGTGGCCACAACACGTTTAACCCTCTAGCACTTGGGCTGCCGTAGGCATTGGCACACTGGCTTTTCTCTAAAACCCTGCTGGGGCAAAGAAGAGTTCTGCTGCTCGGCCGCGGCAGTAACCGAGCAGCTTTGTTCTGCGAGAGCTGCTTCCCGGGGTGATCTGTTCTTTCTAGTTTTCTCACGTGGTGCTGAAAAGGATTTCTCCAGGTCGTAGACACCTTCTTGAGAAGCCCTGTGGCTAGGGACGCGGGGGTCTGCAGCAGATCCAGCACGCTCTGTGTCTCTGGCAAGTTGGGCAGATAGCTGCTGGAGAGCATTTCCCCTTCCTTTGTGCCCTGACTGAGAGCTTGAACATCAGCGGCTCCATCTCCTCGGGGCCTCCAAGTAAAGCCTCGTCCTGCGCTGCAGTGCCCTTTACGGGAGCGAGGTTTCGGAGGAAGCCTCATGGGTACTTTGAAGACGTCGCTTGCCTGCGTAGTATCTTTCTTTCCCGGTCAGGATGCTGCTCTGAAATAGCAAATTGCTTTCTGATTGCAGATATGGCGAGAGCTCTTCTCACCCCTTCATGCGTTGAATTTTGGGATTGGCGGAGACACCACAGGACACGTTCTATGGAGGCTGAAGAACGGTGAACTGGAGAACATTAAACCGAAGGTAGAAGCAGAAAACCAAACCGCAGGCAGCCCTGTGCTGACTTAGAAGAGACTTTGGTGCTTGAGCGGTGCAGAACCGAGCGGGCCCTGACTCTTAACGGAGCTGTTTGTTCGAGCAGCCGTTGGCACTGGGCGTGCGTCGGGTATCGAAAGGTGTTTGGCTAAACCAGAAGCGTTTGGGAACGGAGCTGTACTTCTCATACGCGTGGTTTACCCCGCTGAATATGCGAATCGGAGGGCATCAGCAATAAATAGAGGCGGCCTTCTAGTCCTGGTGAAAATGTTCGTCAGGCCTATGATTTACTACCTCTAGGCGTAGCTTGGAGGCGGTCTCCCAGCTAGGGAGGCAGTGTCGCTCGTATTCGAGCCCGCCACTTAGCAGTTCACGATCTTTTGAAATAAAAAGCGGAGCCGTACGCTCGTCCCTGCCCCAAAGGCGCTGATGCTATACTGCGTAAGGATACGTGACCCTCTTCTGGACTCCTGCAGCTACATTGGCCAGGAGACTCCGCAACGGGGTGGACTCCGACATCTCCGAGGCTGTCCAGAGAAGCTTTGGTAGTCCCAGTTCTTTGTCTGTACTGAGGGCTGAACCGCAGAAATGGGTGTAACCCAGGAGCTGAAGACCTCCTGCGGGCCGGGCTTACCCTTAAGCCTGACTTAATCTACCTGGCTGGGCGCAGATGATGTTTATGCAGGGTTCTCGGGGGCAGCGAGCCTGCTACGACTTGTTCTGAGAAAGTTGCCAACGTTTTTTTCTCCTCGTAGGTCATTGTTGTTTGGGTTGGAACAAATAATCACGAAAACACAGCAGAAGAAGTAGCAGGTGGAATCGAGGCTATTGTGCGCCTGATAAACACGCAGCAGCCACAGGCCAAAGTCATTGTTCTGGTATGTCTCTTGGAGAAAACAAGCTGCGCGGAGGGAGCCCCGTGGTCTCTGTACCGTGCCTCTGCGACGCTGGGAGTCGCCGAGCGCTACGGGGGAGGGCAGCCGCTTTATTTATCTCCTGCTTTCTGCGTGCCTCCCCTCGTTCCCTCGGCTTTGCAGAAGCCGTCCTTTCAGCCCCTCCGGAGATGGGCCTGGCCTTTCCCGTTAGCGGCGGCGCCGTCCCGCTTGGGAATGTTATCGAGGAAGTCTTGTGAGGGGGAAAAAGGTGCCCAGATCCGGGCTGGGGTTGGAAATCCTAGTGGCTTCCTTGTCTTGGCAGGTGAGCCGGTGCCTCTCCTATCGAGAAGCTGGGCGATGGCGTTCGGTACGCTGTGGAAAGCTCACACAAAGAGCACAAAGTGATATATTAAGGGATGGGGGGGGGAAAAGAAGAGCAAGCCGGCGCTGTGCCCGTTGTGCTTGTAGCTCGCCTGGCTCCTTCAGCCGCGTTTCAGATTGGGTCCGAACGGACAGAGTCTGATTCAAGGGAGGAGTTCCCCTTGTCACAGACGCCTTAAGTCTCGAAGGGCAGCCTGAAGCGGAAGGGAGAGCAAGCGTCGGTATGCCGTCAGTCGTACGAAGCTCTTTTTTTGCCTCCCCTTTGCGCCAGGGCCTGCTACCTCGCGGAGAGAAGCCAAACCCGCTGCGGCAGAAGAACGCCAAGGTGAACCATCTGCTAAAAGCCTCGCTCCCCAAACTGCCCAACGTCCAGCTTCTGGACGTGGACGCCGGCTTCGTGCACTCGGATGGCACCATCTCGTACCACGACATGTTCGATTTCCTGCACCTGACGGGAGGGGGCTACGCAAAGATCTGCAAACCCCTCCATGAACTGATCATGCAGCTGCTGGAGGAGACCCCCGAGGAGAAACGAGCTGCCCTGGCCTGAGCAGCTGACGCCAGCGTTAGCAACGTCACCCAGCCCATCAGATCAGTTTTGTCACTGGCACTACAGAATCCTTCTTTCTTAAAGCACTTTCCATTGTAGAATGTTACCGGATGTTCGTACCTAGTGTTTTGAGGGGGAAGGCTAATGTTTAACTGGTCTTGTACGTACGAGGGCCGGCTTGCTTGGTTTTATTGCAGGAGGCAATTAGCTGAAGAGTTTTACTTTTAAACCATTCCTCATTTAAACTGAGAACAGGACTGTCGCTCTGTGCCCCTCTCGTGTCTTGTTGCTCTGTGGTTGCCCTAGAACCCCCGTAGCCTGGCTCCGACAGCCCGCGCACAGCTCCTGGCTCGCCGTCCCCGGCCGTAGGGATTGCGCTCCGTGTATTAGCCTGCGAGCAAGGATCACATTCCACTTGTAAAAGCCAGAACAGATGCACCTTTCCAAACTCAGTCCCACCTTTTAAAGATTTTTGGAGCTTTTCGTTTGTTCGTTTTGCTGGGGGGTTTTGAGCGACACATGTGGCTTTTTCACTCCTTTCTGAAGCAGCATGAAACGAATTCAGAAATGTAAAGAAACGAAGGGTTAACCGAACTCCTGTAACACTCCCGGGTGCTTGTTCTTGTGCTTCTTTCACCGTGCCTACTAGCCAGGGCACCCTTCCTCCCGCGGCGTAGCTTTCCCTAGGGGCAGCCTCGGTCAGGTGCTGCCGGCTGTCCTGTTCTCTGCTCCTGCCCGTGTCTGGTGTCGCTGGCTTTTAACAGTTGCTCAGTTTAGGATTTTAATTATCCGGTAAACACCACACAAGGCAGTCACTTCCTCGCTATGCTGGAACTGACGATTCATTCCTCCGAGATGCCCGTGCCACAGGGTTCTTTGCAGTGCTGTGTCGTGTTCCTTTTTTTTTTTCCCCCAAGTGTGACCGTTGCATCCTTTTTTTCCCCGAAGGAGACCCGCATGAATAGCCCCTGTCTGCAAGGCCTGAATCGGTCCGAAGCTTTACAGACTCCAAGGTGTATATTTCTTTACGGCTTCCCTTTTACTTGTAGAAGCATTTTATTCGAGCAACTACAGCCTCTTCCAGTAGCAAGCCAAGTCGGAGGTGTAGCTTTTCCTGCCCTGGACGCTGCTCCTTGCCTCTCGCCAGGGGAGCCGGCGGGGCAAGTGCCCTCCGAGAGGGGCTGCGACTAGGCCGGGGTTCGGTTTGGGTTTTTTTTGTCCCGAGGGCCGGTTGTAGTCTAGTAACGATCATCCGAAAGCAGCCTTTCGTTTAAAAGTGAAAGGTGCTCTTGTTCAGAAGGAAACGGGCTTGGGCCCGAAAGGCAGAGCCCTAGATGAATAGGTAACTGTACTTGCAAATAAAACAGTTTTAAAGCGCGTCTGTTCCTCCTTGGCTTACCTGCTGGAGTCGGAGCGCAGCGGTGCTGTGCAGACCGCGCTCGCCGCGGCTCGCGCTGCGGTGGCTGGCCGAGAAGCGCCGACGCAGATTCCGGCGCTTCCCACCGAAGCGGGACTGGCGGTCGCGCCTGCTCCTCTCGGCAGGTAAATCGCAGAGGAACGGACGGCTTCTTAGCGGGCGCCTCGTACCCCGTCGCGAGGGAGGGGTGTTCGGGCGTCCAGCTTGCTTGCTGTGCCCTGCTGCAAGGAAGTACGTAGGTACTGTATATAGTCTGTCTGCCCTTTTTTATAATAAAGGGTGCTGGTGTTTAACGCAGTCTGTAACCTAGCATTAAGGAATACGTTCATGTCCCCACTACATTCCCCTCTTCCTGTAGATTTGCTCCGAGCAGGATTTCCGCCTGGATTGCATGCGTAGTGTGTGTTTTGTTTCCAGTGTACATGGTCTGCACGCAGACGAAGGAAGGACGAAGCGTTCCGCTCGCCGGGGTCAGAAGCGGGCGGTTGCGGTAGAGGAGGGGTTACGGTCCTACCCCCACAAAGCAGGGCAGGGACATGCGGCTCCCCGAGGCTGGCTCGGCGTCTGCGCTCTGCAGCTCCACCGCCTCGCGGGCCGGGCTTTTCAGGAACGTTGCTCAGGCTTCCGAGAAGATGCTCGCTGGAGAAGTTGGGACAAGGGCGAGGGCACAATCGAGCGTTAGGAGTACGCTGCGGCGGAGGATTCCTGGGGGAAGGACTTGTACCCCCCGGCACACCCCTTGGGGAGACGGGATGAAAGACCTTCTGCTCCCTGAGAGCTTTTCGGGTGCCTAGGCTTGCGTGAGGAGGCGGCGCGCTGGTTTAAGCTATGCCTCCCTGCTTCCCTCCCCGCCCTTGCTGCGCTCGGCTGAAAAGATGCTAAGCAGGCCTGTGCTCTCCGGTGAAACGCTCTGACTTCTCGGCTCGACATCCGTGCAGCCGAGGCTGCGCCCGGCTGTGAGTCAGCCCCTCTTGGCCCGGTGCCGAGCGGACCCAGAGGTTTGGCAGGCTCCCGAGCCCTCCGCCGCGCGCCTGAGGACGGACGGCTCTGCTTAGGCTTGGCTTGCTAAGGTGCCGCGCTTTACGCTCGGTTCAGTGCTCGCGGCCCTCCTCCTCTGCTCCCGTCACCGGCCCCGACACGTGCTGGTGCTGCGTAAAGAAAGGCGGGGCGGCTTCCGCTCCGCTCAGGCTTAGCTGTGCTTGACCCGGTACTAAAGACCAAGCGCCTCGTCGCGAGGCGTGGAGAAAAACTTCGGTTCCAGCTCTGGGCGACCGATGTCCCCTGGGGCCGGGGCCGGGCCGCCCCTGCCCGGCCAGCGGGCGCCGCGTCGTCCTTCAGGGACGAAGGGGGGGCTTCTCCCCTCCGCCAGCGCCCCGGTTCCACGAGGGAAGCCCGTACGCGGCGTGAAGGAGGCCGCAGCCTCCCCATGCGCTGCCCTCCCTGCCCGGAGGCAGTGCCCGCTCGCCACCCCGCGCCCTCCCCGGGACGGAACAGTTGTGATTCTGCTTTGGCAAAAACGCGTCGGCTGGTAGAACTCGCTCTGTTAGTGCGTATTGCGATATAAATGTCGATGTTTCACCCCACCGTGTTGCAGCCTGTGTGTGTGTGCGCGCCTTGGCGCCCGCGTCTTTCCTTCCCTCTCCGTGTCGCTGACCCGTTCTGTGCCGCTGCTGCGGGCGCCGGGGACAGAGCTGCCGAACAAAGCTCCGGAGTCACGCTCAGCCGCATCCTCGGGCCCCCTTTAATACCCCTTCTCGTCCCGGCCCTGTCGGGGGGCTTGCTTCCCTTTGTTTTTCCTCCCCTTTCGCCCTGCAGAGCTGGGGGTCCCGTACCCGCAGCTGTAAGCAGTGCTCCGCAGGTGCAGGTAGCTGGTGTTTGGGCCCTCGACGGGACGCGAGCTTGTATTTGATTACTCAGCGGTTTATTTTTAATAGCCCTGAAAAGCGCGGGGAACGCGCGTCGCCACGCAGCCCAACTCGCAGCCGTCCCGGCGGAGGCGATGCTCGGCTTCCGGCAGCAGCTGAGGAGTCGGCTGGAGCTCTGCTTCCAGCTCCTGCACGGGCGTCCGTCTGTGCTCGCGCAAGTCCTTCCATCTGCTGCCGGCGTCGCCACCCGTAACCTGGAAACCGTGTGCAGGCTCTCTGAAAAGTGCTTTGGGATCCTCGGTGAGAGGACCTGTAGAAATAAAGTGCACAATAGCAGCAGCGCTCTCGTCTCGTGACGTTTGTCCCGCAGAGAACGGAGGGAAACCGGCGCCGGCGCCAGCCTTGGCTGTCAGTCCAAGCCGAGAAAATGGCGCTCCGCGAGGGGCTGAGCTGTTGCGGCGGGGGATTTGAAACCAAAAACCCCCCCTCGCGCACACGCAAAACATGATAGAGCGGGCACAAAGCCCTCGGAGAGAGGACTGTGAGCGGGAAGCTCGTCGGCAGCCGGGGCGGGGGCTGTTTTGGGGAGACGCGGGCTAAAACGCTGCGTGGCTTCGCTCCCGCTTCCCCGGTGAACGTGGCAAAAGCTTCCAATTGCTTGGAATCGCTCCGGCCTCTGGTGACGAAGGGTGCTGCGAAAGGCAGGCTGCGGCAGCCCCTGCGCGGAAATCCGGCCGGGAGCGCGGGAAGGGCGAGGCGCCTGCGCGGTCGCGGGGCCGTACCCCGCAGGGCGTTTTTCCTTGCCCCCGCGTGCGAGGACTCGGCTGGCCGGCCGGGCCAGTGGCTCGGGCGGGAGGCCGCGGTGCCGCCGGGGAGGGAGCGGGAGCAGGATTTCCCTCTGCGGCGAGGCGGGGCTGGTCACGGCTCCTGCGTCGCGCGCCCTGCCATGACCGCGGCGGCTCGTCTGGCCGGACCAGGCGGCTGTGCCGACCCACCCAGCCCCCGTGCTGGGAGCAGGGGGTCAGCAGCATCCCCGCGGCACCCGTCGGTGCCGGGTCCAGTTCGGGTCGCTGGCGGGGGCTGCTGCGTGTCGGAGCGTGATGACCCCGTGAACGAGGCCGTCGGCAGCGGAAAACGCCTCCCCACGCTGCTGGGCACGGAGTGGGGCTGGGGAGGCCTCGCCGGCTCCGGGCCCCCTCCCCAGGCGGAGGGCTTGGCATGGGGGATGGGTCGGAGGGGCTTGGGCAGCGTCTGTGTGAGCCGGGGGGCTGCTCGGGGCGGGGGGGGGCGGGGGGGGGGGGCTGTCCCTGCCTGGCCCCTGGGGCTGGACACTGCCCCATGGGGCTGGGCCTCCCTGGCAGGGCAGGGGCTCCCCTGGGGGGTCCCACCCCGGGCAGGGGCACCCCTACAGGACAGGGCTTCCCCTACGGGGTCCCGTATGGGGCAGGGGCTCCCCCGTAGGGTCCCGCACGGGCCACGGGCCCCTCGGTGGGGTCCCCCTGGGGCAGGGGTGCCCCACGGCGCGGGGGTTCCCCGCGGGGCGTGGGCTCTCGCCAGGGCCGGTCCCCCCGAGCGGGGAACGCCCGCGTCCCGGCGCCGCCCGCCGCCGCGTCACTTCCCCGGCCTGGCCCTTTAACGTGTGACGGCGCGTGACGTCACCGCCGGCCCGTGTTTACAGCCGCCCGCCGAGCGGGGAGGTAACGAGGTCCCGGCGGCGCCGCCGGTCCCCAGCGCCGGTCCCCGGCCGCGGAGCCGCCCGCGAAGCCCCGGCGCCGCGCTCAGCTCCGGCAGCGGCCGTGGGGCTCGCCATGGGGCAGCGCGCCCGGGCGCGCCCCCGCTGAGCCCTCCCGTCCCGTCGCGGCCCGCCCCGGCGGACCTTGGCCGGCCCGGCCGGGGATGCTGGCGCCATGCCGGGCGGCGGGGCGGCCGCGCTGGCCTGGGCGCTGCTGGCCTGGGCGCTGCCGGCGCTGCCGCTGCCCCAGCCCCTGCCCCAGCCCCGCGGCCCGCGGCGGGTGGTGGAGAAGGAGGCCCGCTTCGACACCCCGTACGCCGACTGGGTGGACGCCGACCTGCTCAACATCTACGCCTTCAACCACAGCGTCCGGAGGAACCGGGTGAGCCGGCGGGGCGGCCGCTGCCCGCTCCCCGCCGCGGGGGCCCCCCTTCCCCCGGGGTCCCCGCCGCTGCGGAGCGCGACGACGGCCGGGCGAGGTCCGGCCGCCGGGGACGAGCCCGCCGCGGCCGCGCCTGCCCAGCTGACGCCGCGCCTTCCCGCTGTCCCCGCAGACGGAGGGCGTGCGGGTGTCGGTGAACGTCTTCTCCGACCACAAGGACTTGCCCGTCCTCTTCGTGGTGAGGCAGAAGGAGGCGGTGGTCTCCTTCCAGGTGCCGCTCATCCTCCGGGGCCTGTGAGTATCGGCGGGGCGGGGGCTGCCCCGCGGCCGGCCGAGCCGCGAGGACCGGCGGGCGGGGGTCCCGGCGGGCCCAGCGCAGCTCGGTGGGCGCTCTGCCTGCCCAGGTACCAGCGCAAGTACGCGTACCAGGAGGTGAGCCGCACGCTGTGCCAGCCCCAGACCACGGCGGAGGTGGAGACCCAGCACTTCTACGTCGACGTCTCCACGCTGTCCCTCAACGCCTCCTACCAGCTGCGGGTCACCCGCGTGGAGAACTTCGTGCTGCAGTGAGGGGAGCCCCGCGCCCCCGTCCCTGCCTGCCCGCGGCCTGCCGGGGCCGCCGGCCAGGGCCACGGGCCGCCCTCACTAGCCGTCATCCTCTCCGCAGGACGAACAAAAGGTTCAGCTTCAATGCCACGGCCGCCCAGCCGCAGGTGAGGAGGGGCCGGCGTGGCGTGGGGTGGGAGAGGGTCTGCGCCCGCGGCCAGCCCAGGGAGGAGAGCATGGTCGCCGTGGCACTGACGGGCCCGTTCCCCGCCCCAGTATTTCAAGTACGAGTTCCCCGAGGGAGTGGACTCGGTGATCGTGAAGGTGACCTCGGCCATGGCCTTCCCCTGCTCCGTCATCTCCATCCAGGACATCCTGGTAGGTTTGGGCGGCGGGGCCTCCCGTCCGGGAGACCCGTGATGCCCGGCGGGGCTGACGGCCCCTCCGCCCCCGCAGTGCCCCGTCTACGACTTGGACAACAACGTGGCCTTCATCGGGATGTACCAGACCATGACGAAGAAGGCGGCCATCACCGTGCAGGTGGGCGCGGGGCCGTGCCGCAGGGCTGTGCCGCTGCCGGGTAGCGCCGGTTAGCGGAGCTTGCAGAGGTCATCGCGCCGGCGCGGCCCCAAGCCCCTCAGGGAGCCCCAGCTGCGCGGGGCGGCGCGGGAGACCCCCGACCGGGCTGCGCTGACCCCCGTCTCTCGCCCCGCTGGGACGGCCGCCGCAGAAGAAGGATTTCCCCAGCAACAGCTTCTACGTGGTGGTGGTGGTGAAGACGGAGGACGAGGCCTGCGGGGGGGCTCTGCCCTTCTACCCCGTCTCCAAAAATGCCTCCCCAGGTACGTCCGCGGGGATGGGGGCAACGACGCTGAGCCCCCCTCCCAGGCAGAGGAGCGGGGAGAGGTGGCGCGGCTGCCCCCCGAGCCAGGCAGCAGCGCCGACGGCCCCCGTGCCTTCCTCCAGATGAACCCGTGGATCAGCCCAACCGGCAGAAGACGCTGGAGGTGATGGTGTCGCCCGCCATAACCTGTAAGCCTGGGAGGGGCCGTTCGGGGCCGGGGGGTGCCGGGCTCTGCGGGGGGCCCCGCGGCGGGGCCCCGGGGCCGCCGCGCCCCCTGAGCGCGTGTCCCGGCCCCACACAGCGGAGGCCTATGTGAGCAGCGTGCTCTTCTGCCTCGGCATCTTCCTCTCCTTCTACGTCCTCACGCTGGTCATCGCCTGCTGGGAGAGCTGCCGGTGAGTCCCCGGGCGGCGCCGCCCCGGCCCCCCCGGCCCTGTCTCCGGCGCACGGTCCCGGGGCGGTGGGGGCCCTTGGGCGCGCTGTGCCCCTCGGCCCTGGCTGCCGGCGCGGCGCGGCTCACCGCCGCTTCCCTCGGCAGGCGGCAGAAGAGGAAGGGGCTCCTGGCAGCCGTGGACTCGCCCAGCCTGGATACGGGTGAGGGGCCGGCGGCGGCGGCACGCGGGGGGGGGGGTGCGTGTCTGCCTGGGGGATTCCCGGTTGTTTTGCCCTCTCGAGCCCGTGGCGAAGGTTCCGCAGGAGTTCCCCGCCGGCGCCCTGAGCCCGGCTTGTCCCCCAGCTCCCCGGGGACGAAACTTGACGTCAGGGGGACGGGGACATGCTGGGGCTCGGGCTTCACCGCTGCGGGGCTGGCAGGGCTGTGCTGGGGCTCAGGCGTCTCACCAGGCCTGTCTCTCTCTCTCCACGGCTTTCCGGGGACTCCCAGCGTCTCTACTTGGTAGGTGCCAGCGTCCGCTCTGTCCTGGGCTGCGAGCGAGCTCCGGCGCCAGGGCAGGGGCGCGGTGCTGCTCCGTGCCAAATGGCCCTGTGGCCCCGGGCCGGGGGTGCCGTGGGCGGCTGCTGCCGGCTGACGGGGACCCTCCTGCCTTGCAGGGCACGCCCGCAGCATCCCCAGCTCCTTCCTGGGCCACGCGCCCTACGACAGCTACGGTTACGGCTCCTTCGGTGAGTGCCGCGCGCCTTCCCTCGCCTCCCCGCCTGTCGGTGGGTGGCCATGCCCACCCCGTCTGGCCGTCCTTGCAGGGAACGGCTCCTCCGGCAGCGCCGAGGGCATCACGGACAGCATGGGCTCGGCCGAAGTCCCCTACGGCTACGCGGGTGAGTCCCGGGGCAGCGGTGCGGCGGCTGGCGTGGCCGCAGCCCTTCGGAGCCGGACCGTGTCGGGCTGCCCCGACGGCGCTGCGCTGCCGGGAGCGTCCCAGCTCCGCCCCTCTCCGTCTGCGGGAAGGGTCCCTGGGTCGCCGGCCCCTCCGTGCAAGCCCGCAGCGGGGTCTCCAGCGGCGCCGGCGGGCCGGCCGCGCGCCAGGGAGCTCCCCGGGGCTCGGCCCCGCTCCTGCTCCAGTAACTCTCGCTTTCCTTTGAAGGGCAGGAGCAGTTCAAGCGGCGCACGCCCTCCGCCCCGATGAGGCCGCTGAGCATTGCCATGGGTAGATGCTGGTACCGGGCAGGGTCGGGCCAATCAAGCCGAAATCTGCCCTGCCCCAAGCTCGCGCCCGGGGCGCTGAGCCCCTCCGCACCCTCCTCCCCTCCCTCGGAGCGCGGGCAGCCGCCCGGCAGCCCCCTCCGGCGGGCAGGGCAGCGCCCGAGGGGCTGCGGGGCAGGGGGACGACAGCGTCCTCCTGGCCCCGCCGCTGTCCCCAGCCCGGCAGGGCCCCGGGGGTCGAGGCCGCGGGGCGATCCCCGCCTGGCGCGGGGGCCGTGCGGGGGGCCGCGTGGAGCTGGAGCCTGTCCCCAGCCTGAGTTGGCGAGGCGGCGGCCGAGCGGATAATTGGGGGCGATCGGGGTCGCGCGGGGCGGGCGCCGAGGGGGGCTCGGCCGGGGGGCTCCGCTGACGGTCCCGACTCGGCCGCAGGGGAGCGGTCGCTGGAGAACGTGGCCGGCCGGCCCCGCCTGGACTCGCTCAGCTCCGTCGAGGAGGATGACTACGACACGCTGGCCGACATCGACTACGACAAGAACGTCATCCGCACCAAGGTGCGTCCCGCCCCGCGCCCCCCGCCCGCCCGCCGGCCGCTCCCACCGGCCGGGGCGAGCCCCTCCACCTGCCTCTCCTTCCAGCAATACCTCTGCGTGGCCGACCTGGCCCGCAAGGACAAGCGGGTGCTGCGGAAGAAGTACCAGATCTACTTCTGGTGAGTGGCGGGGGGCACGGAGCGGCGTCCCGGCGCGGGGCGGGCAGCGGGGACCCCCTGACCCCCCCTGCCTCTCCCAGGAACATCGCCACCATCGCCGTCTTCTACGCCCTCCCCGTCGTCCAGCTCGTCATCACCTACCAGACGGTAAGCGCGGCCCCGGCGGCAGCCAGCGGGGCTCCCGGGGGCTGCGGCCCCCCGCCGTGCTCCCCGGCCGTGCTGGGGACGCGTCTGCGCCCTGGCTGTCCCCCTGTGTCCCCATATCCCCCCCTCCCAGTCTCCCGCTCTCCCCGTGCCCGCGCGCGCAGGTGGTGAACGTCACCGGCAACCAGGACATCTGCTACTACAACTTCCTGTGCGCCCACCCGCTGGGGAACCTCAGGTGGGTTCGGGGGGGGGACACGGGACGGCGGGGGGCTGTGGGGGTCAGAGGGGGCCGCGGCACCCACGTCCGGACTGCCCCCTCGCAGCGCCTTCAACAACATCCTCAGCAACCTGGGCTACGTCCTGCTGGGCCTGCTCTTCCTCCTCATCATCCTGCAGCGGGAGATCAACTACAACCGCGCGCTCATGCGCAACGACGCCCACGCCCTGGTAAGGGACGGGCGGCCGCCGGGCCGCGCGCCCGGAGGGGCTCCCGGCCCCCCCGGGACCCCCCGCTTCCCCTCGCTCCCCTCCCGCCCCCCAGGAGTGCGGCATCCCCAAGCACTTCGGGCTCTTCTACGCCATGGGCACCGCCCTCATGATGGAGGGGCTGCTCAGCGCCTGCTACCACGTCTGCCCCAACTACACCAACTTCCAGTTCGGTGAGTGCCCCCCGGCCCCCCGCCGCGCGCCCCGGGGCCGCCCCCGCCCCGCTCACCGCTGCCCCCCGCCCGCAGACACCTCCTTCATGTACATGATCGCGGGGCTCTGCATGCTGAAGCTCTACCAGAAGCGGCACCCGGACATCAACGCCAGCGCCTACAGCGCCTACGCCTGCCTGGCCCTCGTCATCTTCTTCTCCGTCGTCGGCGTGGTGAGTACGGCGGGCGCCGGCGGAGGGGGGCGGCCGGTCGCCCCCGCTGCCCGCCACCCTGCTTGCCCCCCAGGTCTTCGGCAAGGGGAACACGGCCTTCTGGATCGTCTTCTCCGTCATCCACATCGTGGCCACCCTGCTGCTGAGCACCCAGCTCTACTACATGGGGCGCTGGAAGCTGGGTGAGGCGGGGGGGCGGCCCCGGGGCGGGCCGGGCGGGGGGCGACGCGGCGGCCCCCCCGCTGCAACCTCTGCGCTCCCCGCAGACTCGGGCATCCTGCGCAGGATCCTGCACGTGCTGTACACGGACTGCGTCCGGCAGTGCAGCGGGCCCATGTACGTGGTGAGTGCTGGCACCGCGGCTCGCGGCACCGGGTCCCCGGTCCCCGCGGGGACCCCCGCCTGGCAGCGCGCCCTCCCCGACGCGGCCGGGCACCCGCCCCTCACCGCCCCCCTCCCCTGTTGCAGGATCGAATGGTGCTCTTGGTCATGGGAAACATCATCAACTGGTCGCTGTAAGTGCCGAGACGGGCGCAGGCCAGACCCCGTGCCGCCTCTCCCGGCCTGGCGCTCCCCGCTGCCGCCCCCAACCCGCTCCTGCAGCCTGACCCCCCTGGCTGTGGTTCCCTCCGCTGCGGCTGGGCTGAGGACTGCCAGCTCATGATGGCTGTGAGCCGAACATGGCAGGTCTCCGCTGTAGCTGCAGCAGCTTCGGCGTCCCCGTGCGCTGCTCCATCTCCCGGGGGCTGCCGGCGTGCCTCGGGGACCGCGGG
Source organism: Phaethon aethereus (assembly GCF_964289735.1). Lineage (NCBI taxonomy): Eukaryota > Metazoa > Chordata > Aves > Phaethontiformes > Phaethontidae > Phaethon > Phaethon aethereus. The sequence goes on from NC_138599.1 coordinate 764,830, forward strand.
GCGCATGGGCAGGGCGCGGGGTTGGGGACCCCCAGGCTGCGCTGACCCCGCTGCCTGGCCCTGCCTCCCCAGCGCTGCCTACGGCCTCATTGTCCGCCCCAATGACTTCGCTTCCTACCTGCTGGCCATCGGCATCTGCAACCTCCTCCTCTACTTCGCCTTCTACATCATCATGAAGGTGCGAGCCAAGCCCCGGTGCCCCGGCCCTGCGGGCGCTGCGTGCCCCGCGGGGAGGACGGGGCAGGGACGGGCACCCCTGCCCGCTCCTGCCTGCACGCTGACCCTGGCCTCTCCCACAGCTCCGCAGCGGCGAGCGCATCAAGCTCATCCCCTTCCTCTGCATCATCGGCACCTCGGTGGTCTGGGGCTTCGCCCTCTTCTTCTTCTTCCAGGGGCTCAGCACTTGGCAGGTGAGCGGGAGGGCGGCGCGGCACGGCGCGGCACGGCGGCCGCTGGCCGGCGCGGTGACGGCTCGCCCTGTCCCCGGCAGAAAACGCCAGCCGAGTCGCGGGAGCACAACCGTGACTGCATCCTGCTCGACTTCTTCGACGACCATGACATCTGGCACTTCCTCTCCTCCATCGCCATGTTCGGGTCCTTCCTGGTAGGTGCTGGTTGCCGCCGGCACGGCTGCCCGCTGCCCCCAGCCGCACCGGCTCACCACGGCCCCGCTCCCCTGGCTCCGCAGGTGCTGCTGACGCTGGACGACGACCTGGACTGCGTCCAGAGGGACAAGATCTACGTCTTCTAGGAGGTCGCAGCCACCCGCTGCCCAGGGACCGTGCCAAACGCCCGGCCGCAGCCCCCGGGAGGGGGGGATGCCCATGCTGCGGGTCCTGCCAGCCGCTCCGTCCCTCGCCCCGGGGGGCCTGGTGCGCCCCGTCCCCGCCGGCCGGGTCCTCGCTGGCGCTGCATGCCCGTCCTGGGGCTCGTCGCAGCCAAAAATGGCGCTGGGTGGCCAGCGGGGTGCGCGGCCGGGGGCGTTGTCCCCCAGGGCGCCTGTCCTTGGGGGCAAGTGACACTGGAAAAGGTGCTGCCGCCGCTGCCCGGTGGCGGTGCGGCCGTGGCGCGCGCTGTGCCAGCAGCCCCGTGGCCCCCCGAGCGGGCGGGTGCGGGTCTCTCTTCAGTGCCTGAGTCGTAGGGGTGGGGGGGTGGGAGGTGGGGGGCATGCGCCCGTGGTGGCGGTGGCAGGAGCGGCCCCGCTCGCGTCTCCGTCAGCGTCCCAGGAGGGCGTCGGCCGCCGCGTGGCCCCCGTCGCCGCTCCCCGCCACGGCTGCCGCGTGCTCGCCGGTCCGCCGGGAAGGGTCTCGCATTAAAGTGTCTGCACTTTGCCCGCGCCTGCCGCCTCCTGCCTGGGCAGCGGGAGCCCGGGGGGCACCGGGGGTCCCGGGGGGGCGGCGGGCTCTGCCCTGGCAGACGGCCCCTGTGCGGCGCCGGTCCGTGGGGCGCGGGGAGGGGGTTAGGAATGCCCAGGGAGGCCCCACTCCGCGGGCCTCGCTGCGCCCTGGTGCCCGGCCGGGGCGGAGGGAGTCCCGGGGCTGGCTGCGGGCTGCCCAGGCACGGTGCCCGCAGCCTCGCTGCTCTGCCCTGGCCAGCCCCGACCAGGGCCCGCCGCGGGCTGCGGGTGCCGGCCGGGCTGCCGTGGCCCCACAGCCCCGCGGGAAGCCCCGCTCGGCCGCCTCGGCTGTGAGCACAGGGGGAAACCAGCCATGAAGTCAGGGCAGAAACCCGCGGCGGCCCGGCGAGCGCCTGGCTATAAAAGGACTTACTGCAATCAGCCCCCAAACCGGCTGGGGCGGAGGCACGCGGGGAATGCTCGGGCACGGGCCTGAGTCGCTGATTTTCGGAGTCTTTCCCCAAATATGGTGCCTGGGCCGGAGTCACGGTGCGCAGCGGGGCTGGCGTGCCCCGGGAGGGAGGGCTGGGGGGGGCGGCCCCCGGGCTGCGCTGACATCACTGTCCCGGCGCCAGCCTTTTAGCACGGGGTCGGCCCCCGAACTGTGCAGAGCATCACCCCTCGCCTCCGTGAGCAGCCGCGTGTAAGTCCTGCTGCGGGGGGGCCAGCGGGGAGGGCGCCCGGGGTGGGGACGCCAGCCCCCGGCACCAGGGTGCTGCTCCCCGCGATGGGGACCCTGTGCCTGGCACGGTGACGCCGCGCCCGGGACCGCGATCCTGCTCGCCGGGTGGGGATCCCGCTCCTCCGAGTGGGAAGCCGCTCCCTGGATTGCGACGCTGCTCCCCGGCCAAGGGTCGGGCTCCCCAGGAGGGGCTGGGGGACGCAGCCCGGGGCGCGGTGCTGCCCCTGCTCCGCAGGACAGCGTTGCCGTCGGGGCTGCGCGGCTGCGGGTTGGCTGGGCTCGGCCCTGTGCCGTAGTGGGATGGGAGATGGGTGCGGGGCTGGGGGCTTCTGGTGGCCGGTGGGCACTGCTGCGTGGCGGAGGGAGCCACAGTCGGTGAGGCTGGGGGCTGCATGTGGTCCCCCTGTGCCGCGCTGGGGCGGCTGAGCACAGACGGCTCCTCCGGGACACAGCCCCGGCACTCGGTGGCTTAAAGCCAAGCAGGGAGCGGTGCGGGGAGGAGGGAGGCCAGCTCCGCTGCCAGCTCCCACCGCCTCTCCCTCCCGGCACCCTCCAGCCCTGCCCGCAGCCGGCTACCTGCCATCGCTGCCCGCAGCATGCCCTTACAAGGGCACGGGCACGGCTCCCGCCGCGGTCCTGCCTCGCCCACGCTCCTCCCTGGCACCAGGACCTGCTGCGCCGAGGCCGCCCCGTGGCACCATGGCCCCCCACGGCACCACGGCCGCCCTGCCCCAGCACGCTGTGGCTACCCCACTGTGCCATGGCCACCGTGCTGTGACACGGACCGCCAGCCCTGCTGCGTCCCCCCTGCCACCCTGAGCCCTCTGCTCTGCAGCCCCCGCAGGGGTGGCATGGTTGGTCCAGCCGGAGGGCATGGCCACGCCAGGGACCGTCACACCAACCAAGAGCTGTCGGGCAGCTGAGCGGGCAGGGGCCAGGGATGAGGCTGCTCTCCCGCGCAGCCCGAGCCGGGGAGCGGGGACAAGGCCCCTCTGCCGGGTGGGACCCATCTGTCCAGGCAGGCTATGGGGGTCACGGCTGTGCACTCACCTCCAAACATGCCGGGACGGAGCTGAAGGGCCGTTGTGTGGCAAGGGAAAAGCCGGGAGGAGGGCACGTCCCTGTGGCCCCAAGGTGGGAGGTGGATGCCATGGGGTGGCCGCGGGGTCCTCAGGCAGGGGGCCGGCGTCTCCGCAGCCCGACAGTCCCTGTCCCGCCTCCAGGTCTCCCACCCGCCGCAGACATGGCGAACAAGGGCCCAGCGTACGGCATGAGCCGGGACGTCCAGTCCAAGATTGAGAAGAAGTACGATGACGAGCTGGAGGACCGGCTGGTGGAGTGGATCGTGGCGCAGTGCGGGGCTGCGGTGGGTCGTCCCGAGCGGGGCCGCCTGGGCTTCCAGGTCTGGCTGAAGAACGGCATCGTAAGTGGGGGGCCGGGCGCCCCGCCGGCCCCAGGGCTGGGCGGGCGGCCGGCAGGGAGCTCTGCGGCCGGCGGTGTGCGCGGTGAGCCCAGCCTCTCCTCTGCCGGCAGGTCCTCAGCAGGCTGGTGAACAGCCTCTACCCCGACGGCTCCAAACCCGTCAAGATCCCCGACACCCCCCCCACCATGGTCTTCAAGCAGATGGAGCAGATCGCCCAGTTCCTCAAGGCGGCCGAGGACTACGGCGTGGTCAAGACGGACGTGTTCCAGACCGTCGACCTCTTTGAAGGTGCGGGTGGGGGGCAGGCGGGGCTGGGGGGTGCCGGGGCTGCCGCACCGGGGCTGCCGCACCGTGCCTGTCCTCACACCCCTCTGTCCCTCGGCAGCCAAGGACATGGCGGCGGTGCAGAGGACGCTGATGGCCCTGGGCAGCCTGGCGGTCACCAAGAACGACGGCAACTACCACGGGGACCCCAACTGGTTCATGAAGTAAGTGGGGGAGCGTGGCTCGGGGTGCGGGGACCCCCTGCCCCGCGGCTGCCCTCGGGGAACGGGGGCTGCTGGGCGCCCCGGGGAGGGGGACGAGGGTCCGGGTGCCGCATGGCCTCTCCCTCCGCCCTGCAGGAAGGCGCAGGAGCACAAGCGGGAGTTCACCGAGAGCCAGCTGAAGGAGGGCAAGAACGTCATCGGCTTACAGATGGGGAGCAATAAGGGGGCGTCACAGGCGGGGATGAGCTACGGCCGGCCCCGGCAGATCATCAGCTAGGCAGCCCCCCTCGCCTCCCCCAGCCCTCCCGCCGCTGGGAGAGCCGCCCCAGCCGGGACCTCCGTCTTTGCTCCCCCGGCCCAGCGCGCCGCGGCCGCCCGAGCGCCGGCGGCCGCCACCGCCCCTCACCAATTGGTATTTATTGAAAAGAAAACGCCGCCAGCCAGCCCAAACAACCCTACAGCGCAGCCCTCGGCAGCACGCGCCCAGCCGCAGCCCCCGCGCGTGGCCACGCACCCGGCCTCGGGGACGTCGCCGCAGCCCCGCCGTGCTCGCGCCGTGCCCCCTCTCTCCTCCGGCCTTGCACGCACCGCTGCGAGCCCCGCCGCCAGCTGGTCCTGCCCCCGCCGCGCTCGCTGGCACCCATGGGTGCCCCGCTGCCCTCCCTGGGACCGCGGGTGGGAAGGGCGCGCGCCCCGGCTCCCGGAGCCACCCCGCCTGCCCGCCGCCCCTCACGAGCCCCGCGCCACTGCTGCAGAGATCCTTGCGCACGGGGAGAAAAGAAAATTGGCCTCGGTTTTGTACTTCGTTTTGTCAAAATTAAAAGGTTATTCATCTAGTGCGGCCCGATGAGGTTTCCTCCCTCCAGCCCGCAGCGCCGGGAGAGCCGAAGCCACCCTCCGCTAAAAGCTGCTCGGGGCGCCTGAGCCACGTCTGCCCCTTCCTCCAGCTGGGAATGTGGAAAAACTAGAGCTGGGGCTGGGGCTTTCCCTGCCCAGGTCGGGTGGCTCTTGGGGGGTGGCTCTGCCTTCTCCAGCCCGAGCCGCAAGACCGACCTTCCTCTTCGCTACTTTAACACTCCGGCCCAGCCCTTGCCTCTCCCTGCCCGGCACAGCCCCGGCTCCCAGGGAGCACGGAGGGCTTCGAGTGACCCCAGCACCGGGAGGTGCTGGGGGAACTCCCGTTTCCACAGCAAGGCAGTGCTGGGAGGGCAGAGGAGGGACGGAGAGGGGAGAGGAGGGTTTTTAAGACTTTATTTGGAAAGCTACACAAAAGGGCTTTGCTGATTAAAAAACAAACCCTGGCTTTAAAAAAATAAACCAACGAACCCAAAAGACACACGAACACGCCAACCCTGCTCACTGACGAGCCGCTGCCAGAGCGGCCCAAAGCAGGCACGGCCCCTGGCCTCAGCCCTTCTGGGCACCGGGCGCAACCGCCGGCAGGGAGCGGGTGCTGCCACCATACCTGCTGCCAGAGGTGCCTCCGCGGCCACCCAGGCAGGAGGGTGGAGAAAAACCCTGCTGCCTTCTGCCTCCCCACGCGCAGGGCTGCTCGCCTGCCCGCGGGAGACGAGGAGGAGGTGGCACGGGCAGAGCACAGGGAACAGGGAGCAAGCGCAGGTTGGCGATGAGCAAAACGGCTCCCAGGTGTAAGCTGGGCGTAACTGCTGGGTACTGACAGTGCTGTGGGAACCCTGCCACGTTTTCCAGGCTCAGTCCGCAGAAAATAGGGACAAAGGGACACTTCTTCCCCATGCTGCGAGGCGGCGGGAGCCGCATGGCGCTGCGGGGCTGGCTCCATTAGGAACGGGTTTAAGGCTTGCTTTGTTTTCCAGAGTGAGGGAAAGGGAAGCTCCCCTTCTGCTGCCAGCACTCCTCCTCCTTGTTTCCGAGCCACTTCCAACACCAGCTGCCGCAGGACTCCCCGGCAATGGGCAACGGTGGCTCAGGAAGGCTCTGCTGCCCGTGCTCGGGAAGGACGTACCGAGAGGGAGGGACGCAGCCCAAACCACCAGCCCCAGCTAGCACGTCTGGTGCTCCCTGTCCTCCGCGAGGAGCTCGGCCATCGCCTCCCGGCCCAGGTACCCTGCTCCGGAGGGGGCCGCCTCGTGGAAGCTCACCACTCTGCCGCTGCTGGCAAGTTTGGCGTGGGTGGGGGTCCACGACCCCTCCTCCCCCTCGTCCTCCTGGGCAGGCTGTGGCTGCTCACACTCCATCTCGACGTCCTCGATGTCCTTCTCCCGGTAGAGCGGCACAGACTCCAGCTCCAGGCCGCTCTCCAGGCCTCTGTGCTTCCCTCCCTGCTGGTACCACTTGCAGGCCGTGGAGCCATCGCAAGTCAGGTCGAGCCCCACGTTGTTCCTGCTCAGGCAGACCTCCAGCATGTAGTAGAAAGTCCAGAACACGGCGAAGCATCCCAACAGCAGGAGGGTCTGCGGAGGAGGAAACCCCTTAAGAAACAAAGCCCTCAACCACCTCCCGTCCCTCCTGCGGAGGACGGGGACTTCCCCGCTCGGCTCCAGCTGGTGGTCTTGCCGGCCCACAGGCAGGCTCACCTTCAGGGTGTTGGCTGTGATTGTGTAGCGTTGCTCCTCGGGGATCTCCAGCCCCGGAGGGCAGGGCAGGGAGAAGTCGCTGCTCAGGTACTGCCCGCTCATGGCTTCCTCCAGCAGCCTGGGGGACAAAGGCAGCCCGTGAGGGTCCCACATGCCCACAAAGAGGACGGAGTTTCTCTCCTACTACTGAGAGTTGCCGCTCCTGGGTCGGACCCAGCCAACAGAGCCATTTTCTATGGCCCACGGCTCCCCTGTGAGGTGTACTGAGGGCTGCCCCAGGGCCCCGCACTAGGGGCCAGCGGCCAGCCTGCAGCCTCACCCTGCCAAGCACCTCGCAGCAACGCTGCTCCTGCCAAGCGGCGCCTGCTCGCAGGCTTAGGATAACGGCCCTCAGCCCTCCGTCTCCTGTGTACCCGCCAAGACGGGGTTGTGGTGTCCCACCTCTGCCGCTCCTTCATCTCTGCTGGGGACCAGGAGGAGCCGTACAGGGTCAGCTGCCACTGCTTCAAGGTCCCAGGCCTTAGGCTTTCGTCTCCTGGGGAAGAAACAGGTTGGTCCAGCGGGGAACTCTCCCACCTGGCCGGGTGGGCACCGCACAGAGCTAACCTGCGGCTGCCCAGGTCCTGGGCCGGCAGCTCCCCAGGGCACGGCCTGGAGCTGCTGCCACCACCTCATCAAGGGTCCCTGGGAGGCAGGACTCACCGATGTCCCTGATGACCAGCCTGTACATGCCCTGTGCCTCCTCGCCCCAGCACCGGACCGTGGAGAAGGTCCAGTCTGCAAAGCCATTGGGGTCCCTGCCAAAGGGTGAGGAAAAACGATCCGTGAGAGGGTATGGTAGCCTGAGCAACGAGGCTGGACGTGGCCCTGGCTCTCCTGCTCAGGGCCAGCTGGGCTGGGTGTCCGCCCCTGCAGCGGGAGTCTCCCCACCCCGTCCCCCTCAGTGCTTACGAGTCCATGCTCCTGGCGGTCCCTATCAGGGACATCATGCCACTGGGGCAGAAGAGCCTGATCTCCAGGTTGCCACGGCGGGGGTGGGTTATGGTGACGGTGACTGCCACGTGCTCCAGGGTCCTCATGCCAGAGAGCTCCAGGTCGGCGGTGCTGACTGGGAAAAGGAAGGCAGCGTTTGCCCAGGCTGGTGTCCCCGCTTTCAGCCGGCCCTAAGGGGCTGCTGTGCCACTTCACAGGACACACACGCTCAAGGTCTCGGCCTCCTCCCGTGCCCCCAGAGCAAGAGACAGGAGCCAGGGCAGCCACACCCCATGCAGGGAGGCTCTGCCAAGCGCCCGGCAGCACAAGCGTGCTCTGCTGTGCTCGGCGGCCTGGCCCTGGTCCATGCTCTGCGAGGAGCCTCCTTGTCTGTCCAAGCCGAGCCACTCACGCACCTCGTTGGCTAGCACAGGGAAAGGTGCCCCGGCACGCTCCCTCCTGGGCACCCCACAGCACGCTCCGGCTGCTTGACATGGGCCAGGGACAGTCAGGTCCTCCCGGACCAGAGGTGTGGGAAGCAGCCAGCACCGGCTGTCCTCTGCCTGCAGCTCTGCCCTTTGTCCCCTCCCTCAGTTCAGCCAGCACCGGGCAGGATGGGAAGGACGTTGAGAAAGGGGTGCCGAGTAGGTGGTGAGGAAGGAGGGGTGAAAGGCAACAGCAGCAGTGGGAAAGCTGATTCCCGGGAATCTCCCAGCACGTCCCGGAGCAGGAAGATGATACGAACCCACGCTTTCCTCTGCTCGCAGGGAGGGGGCCCAGGCAGGCCTCGCTGCCCTCTCTGCCAGCAGCCAACGCCTCATTTCACAAGTGGGGCCCAGCTGCTGCCTCCAGGACTCCCGCCACTGCCCGGAGGGCTCCCCGACATCCAGCTCTGCCCCGGTCTTGACTCAGGGTTTGTGGGTTCAGGAGCCCACGCCAAGCGCTTTGGCCACCGCAATGATGTCAACTTCTTTCCTGCCCTGGATTTGGGCCAGCTTTTGGCAGCCCCGGAGGCTGCTTTGAACCCACGGTTACAGAGGAGCCAGGTTGGGAAAGAGGACCGGGATGAGAAGCCTGGCGTCTACCTCAAACCATCCGCAGCTCCGCAGACGCTTGCAGCCCCAGAGCTGCTTATTACAGCACGGGAAGCCCTGGCACGCTTCCGAGTGGATTTCAGCCCGTGGCTCGGCCTCCTCCCGGCAGCCCCGGCCGAGCGGCAGGTGGGTGCTCCCCAGCCTCTCCTAAGAGGGGAGGCAGGCGCACCCGAGGAACAGGCAGCCTGCCTGCAGCAGCTGGCCAGCATGTTCGCCGGGGCCACGTGGGGAAAGGGTTAACTCTGAGTCAGCCTGCCGTACCTGGGGGACAGTGGTGCCCCCGGCCACACGCTCCTCTGTGCACATTTCTCCAAAGTGCCTCTTTTCTGCCTCTTCCAAACTCTGCTGGCTGCCCAGCTTTCAGCTCACAACTCCTTTTAGGGCAGAGGAGCTGCTTGACCCCAAGCCTCGCCTCAGAGGCGGCGCGGGGAGCAGGACGTCACCCCTCTGTCCCTCTGGGGTGCTGGTACCTGCCAGAGAGCAGCCTGCTGCCGGGCAGGGTCAGGAGAAAGGGAGAGCATGTGCCCAGGGCCTGCCCAGCATGCCCCCCGCCTGCAGCAGGCTGGGGAGGGACAGGACCACCTGTGAGCTGGCCTGCCGAGCTCCAACTCTTTCCAGGGGGACGTCTATCCTGGGGAACAGCCCCCGTGCACTGCCAACCCCCAGCACCTCTGCCAGGAGCTGCAGCCGGGGCAGCGAGGGGCGCAGGGCCAGCCCCCCTGGGCCAGCATCTCCGGTGGGACAGAGCACCCGGCCCTGCTGGGGGGCCGGGAAGGGCTCGGGGCCGAGCTCTCCTTCCCGCTGGTAGCAGCCGGAGCTGCGCCTTGTTTCTGTGGACAGAGGCTGGCCAAGTCGGGAGCTGGAGCATTACCTAAAATGGTCAAAGCCAGAGGAGCAGGTCTGGCTGCTGCCCAGCCTGCCCCAGCTTGCTAACGCCTGTCTGGCTCCTCAACAGCATCAGTCTATGGGATGGAGTTATCGGGGAGGGGACCACATCAACAGACACAGATCCCCTGGGGAAGGGCAGCGGAGAGAGACAGGAAAAAGCCCAGGCAGCCCAACGCTTAACCCCTGCGTGGCCCCACGCCGCCCAGGGCTTGCCCTACCAGGCCGTCGGTGGGCCCGGCTGTGCCCCACGCCAGCAGGAACCGGCTGGGTCGCCGGCCTCAGCGTGCCCGAGCACATGCTCTCGCGTGGCACACCTGCTCTTACCGTTCCAGGCGACCTCCAGCTCCTGCGGGAGTAACGGGATGCTCTTGCCCTCCTTCAGCGCAGGGCTCATGTACGAGGCGAGGTAGGGGACGGACTCCCAGATCTGTCAGGGGAAAGGCGAGAGGATTCAGTATGAGGTTGCACCCTCCCTGCACGCCCACCTCGCAATCTCCCACCACCCTTGCACGGCGCTCCTGCCTGTAGCGCACCTGCTGCGTGCAACCCAGCCTGGGACCAGGACGAAGGGCCTCTCCCGACGCTGCTCTGGGGCACGCGAACCCAGGCCGAACACACGGGCCACGGCGAGCGCCGCAGGGCTGGAGAGGAGTGCCCGCACGCCTAGGAGCGGAAGGAAAGCGACTGCCTGCAGGCTGCAGGGGCTGACTGAGACTCAGGGTTTGACTCTGCCACCACCCAAGTGGCTTTCAGCGGTTACTTGAAGCCATTATGTTTCAAACCCGGGCGCAGCAGGGCAGGAAACGCAGCAGAGCCCAAAGCCCTGCCGGAAGAGAGAGCAGCCGGAAAGTCCCTGTGAGAGAGAGGGCATTGCTGGCCACTGGCAGCGACCCGGCACAGCTGCACGGACCAAGAGCCAAAGCGAGGATGTGCCCTGGTCTCCACGCAGCTGGAGGCACAGGGAGGAAGAGATGGGGATGCCCAGGCCTGCTCTGACCACACCACTCCCTTGGCAGTCCCAGGGCCACGGAGCGCTGAGCTGCCGGCTGAGAACGCCCCGGTTCCTCGGGGCGTGACGCCCTCCCTGGAGCCAGCTGCGTAGGGAGGACAGTGCCGGGGCTGCTGACGAAACTCCCCAAGCCATGAATCAGAGCTGTCGTCTCCCACCAGCGACGGCTCTCGCCTATGGCTATATATAGTGCTGAGAGCGTAGCGCTCGGGTGCAGGTTTCAGGCGCTGCCGAAATCCTCGTGACTTCATACCGAAAGCAGCCTTATAGTGAGGGCTGGCAGGATGACGGCCAAAGCGCTGGCCCTGAACGGCAGCAGTATCACCCCACGGCGACCCCGGCACCGGGCTGCGTCTGCTCTACCTGCCCACGGGGCAGGCCTGGGACGGGGAGGGGAATTACCTTGGCAGCGTTAACCAGCCTCCAGGCGTTCAGCAAGCCGAAGCCGTGCTGATGGCTGTGGCTGAAGCCGGCCTGGTTGATGTCCCACTTCGCGTGACGATCCTCGTACTGAAAAGAAACGCGGGGTGCTTTCATTACCTTGGGGGACACCGGCAGCCCTGCAAACCCAGAGCAAAGGGAACCAGGCCTGAAGGGAAGGAGGCTCAGAAACAGCGCACAGCAGCGGGGAAGCAAACCCACATGGCCTTTTTAGAAAGAAACAGGTTGACCTTTGTTTGAAACAAGTCCCAGGACAAGCAGGCTTCCCAGCTCCTCGGAAAGGAAATCAAGCAGCACAAAAGGGCACAAATGCCTCTGCTCTGAAACGTCCCAGCTGCTCCCTGCTGCCCAAGCCACAGTCTGTGGGACAGCAGAAGCCTTGGGGAGAAGGAACCAAGTCCTCTAACTCAACAAGAGCTGGGCCAGGACAGATCTGGGGCCCATCACTTATCGGGTCGTAGTACTCCGGCAACACTGGCTTGCAGTTGTGGAAAACACTGCCCTGTGCCAGCATTAGCTGGACACGGATTCCTGCTCCCCAGAGGGGTGGGGAAGAAGCCCTGTCCCTAGGCCGAATCAGGCAGCTCCCACCAGTTCCCACTCCTGCTTTCTGCAGCGAAGCTGTGCTGGAGTCGGGGCCGGGCGAAAGGAAGGGCTGCATTTGCCACCGAGCTCTCTGTTGTGTCTGTTTCCATGAGCCCGACTCCTCGGAGAGCCCGAGGAAAGGCCAGAGCAGGGCATTGCTCTGCGCTTTCCCACTGCACCGACTGCGGAGCGGCATTGCAGAGATGCGTGCTGGCCCTTCGGCCGGGCCAGCCGTGCCACGCGCACGCACACACACACGCTCCCGGGGGCTGTGGGCAAGGGAGACCCCGGAAGACCTGCACGCTGGCAGCTTGGAGGCATTCCTGGAACAAATACCCCATTTATTACCACGACAGAGGATAATGCCTCAGCTGCATTCCTGGGAGGAACAAGGGACGAGGGGAAAACGCAATCCCTTTGCTGGGAGCCAGACAACCGGGAGATTTATAGAGGGGCGGGCAGTTGTAGACAAAGATGTGCGCAGTAGGACCTCGGCAATCCTGCAGCACCCCTGAAGGGCAGCAGGAGGGCTGCTCACCTTGGTGGCAGTGAAGACGATGATGTGCTGGACGTCCCGCCAGGTGAGACACGGCCGCACCTGCAGCATCAGCGCGATCATCCCGGCTGCGAGGGGAGCGGCAGCTGACGTCCCCGTGTGGCCCTCTGTGCAGCCCGTGCCCTTCTGCAAATCCCAGTCTGTTGTCACCTTCCGAGAAAAAGGAGAGATGCCTCTTGTCAGGCCACTGTTTGCCACGCTGGGGTAGGTACTCGAGCAACCGAGTCCAGGCCCCGAGCCGTGCCCTCACCACTCCAGCCTGCCGGCAGAAGCGCCGGGGACACAGGACAGCGGCTTGGCTGCTCGAGCACCCAGAGAAGAGCACTGCCCCCCCCACCCCCGCCGCTACGCAAACAGCAGGAGAGATGGGGGCTCTGGGGCTCCCCCCCATCATCCTGGACACAATTAAGAAACGAGCAATGCCCAAGCAGAGCAGGGCCAGCAGCCATGCTCTTGGCAGGGAACAGGGCAGATGGCAGACAGCTTGCAAGTGAGGGCAGCCTGGGTACGCTGCATGGAGGCCGGGGTCCTCACTTACTGCATGAGCACCCCAACAGTGCTGCACAAGCTGGTGGCTTTCTTGACAGCCCTGCAGCTCACATGTTTCTGTCAGCAATGCTCACGTAATTGCTCTTACTGTACCACAAGCCTGAGGAGGAAGAGACCCCCCCCAGGGATGGCCAGACACATGAAGAGGAGGCTTGGAAAATCGGGAGTGAGAAGGGAGAAAAGCTGGAGTCAGCAGCTCTCGGAGGTGCCCCGTTATTGTTTGCTGTGGATGGTGAAAACCTTCTCCACTGCAGGATGCCTTCGGTCAGGCTGAGCCGACCGTCCTGGGGGAGAGAGGAGCTAACCCAGCCCCTGCTGCACGGCTGCTACGGCAGTGACCAGGGCGCTTCGTGCAGCCAGCAGTGCCCTTCCCCGGTCTGCCAGAGGCCAGCCCGGCCAGGCGCGTCTGTCTCCACGCGGTCTGCCCCAGGTGAAGAGATGGTTTGGCACTGAGCAGGAGTCAGAGCACGACAGCTCCGGCAGGTGAGCAGCCGCACGCACCGCTGGGCCTAATAGCTGGGCTTCTCTGCAGCGTGCGAGGGCACGCAGCCGCCTTTAAAGGGGATGCTCACGGATGTTCACACAGCACCTTCATGCCCCTTCCTGAGAGATCCACTACGCCAGAAGGAGGGACCGCGGCTGAGCGTCCACGGCCCCTCGCCCGGGGAGACCTCCAGCCTCTCTGCGACCACAGGGAAACAGGGGCAGGGAAAGGTAAGCTGGGGCAGTGGGGATGCACCCAGTTCGAATACAGCACGCCGAGGCCAGCATCCAGAGCCTGACCTGCTTCATAGACGGCTTTCAGGCAAAACGAGCCAGTTCTCTGGAGGCCCAAGGACTCCCCTTCCAGAGCAAAGGCATGGGGAGGTGGTGGCCCTTAACCCCCTGCCTACGCGAACCACAGCTAATCTGTCCGTCTCCCAGATGTCTCTTCCGCACAGGCAGCTTCCCCTGGGGCAGGAGGGAAGAATTTGCAGCACATGAGCTTTCTTTCTCCCTGTGGTTGCTGAGATCATGCTGGGAGACGGGAGGGGCAGCCAGAGATCCCATCATCCTCCCTCAGCCAAGACCAGAACAACAACAAGAGCAGGGCAGCAGCAGGGGGAGAGGGTCAGGGATTAGCTGCTGAAAAGCCTGGAAACATTTCCCAGACAGCTCCTGGCCAGGATGTGGGCACCCAGCAAAAAGCAGTACAAGGTGGGAAGGAGACCAGCAGACAGCTCCAGTGATGTGGTGGGATGCAAGCAGCGGCTCAGGCAGCTTCGCCCCAGAGCAAGGGCAGGAAAGCACCTTTGCAACCACTGTTTGCACAGCATTTTGCGAAGGAGAAGGAATCTTAAAAGCTGAAACACCCCCAAACTTGAACAGCACGGATGTTCTCCAGGGCCCTCTGGACACACACACAGGGCCTTAGGACCAGAGTACCAACTCAAACGTAAGGAGTCCTGGGAGACCCTCGCTTCAGGGGCTGCGCACCCCAGTTGAGAAGCGACGAATGCAGATAGTTTCCTTTGGAGAAAGAGAGGAACTGGGCCTGAACTAAGCAACTTTGAGGGAAACTCATGGCAGTTGCAGTTTGGGACCTTCCTCATCTTGACTGCCGACCACGGTGTCACTCCAGCACAACCGGGCCACTGCAGAGGGACCACACGGGACCATGCAGAGCACAGAGAGCCTCAGAAGAGGCTTCGGGAGGTTCCCAACGGGGAGACAGCCTGCACTGCCAAAAGCCGTAGCTTTTGTTGCCTTCTGTGCTTGACTGCCAGCTCTTAACAACTCCAGCTTGCGCTCGGATGCTGCACGTCCTACAGAGAACACCCTGAGCAGCATAAACTTTCAGTAGGAAATGCAGCTAGTGCCAGAAGCCGTATTAAATTCTTCCCATTAAGGAAACCACACAAAGTTTACAGTCTGGTAAAAGAAAAAAAAACAGCAGATGGCTGCAGAGAAGTTAACTCTGACATCACTGAAGCAAGTTCAAGAGCATTTAGGAGCAGGCTATCCTCCAGAAGAAGGGGCATCTAAGTTTTAACATGGCATGGCATGGGCTCGCTGAAGGAGCGATTGCGGTAGCGCGAAGAAACAGGACGGCTCTCTGGCACGTGCTGTGCCTGGGCTATGCCTGGCATCTCGTCCTGGCTCCCTGATGGAATACCAGCTCCCACATTCGTGTCCCGTAAGGCCAGTATTCGAAATGAAGGGGCGTTCGAGACCTTCAAAGCGTTCTCACCAGCAGCAGGCTTGGGAGAAGCTGGACCTAAACCCCAAACTCTGTAACTCCTGATGACAGTGCAGCAGAGCCCTTGCTTGGCTGCCGTTCCCTTTTTTCCTAGCGTCGGTAGTTTCCGAACCGGCTCGGGACAATTGAAGTTATTTCTGAAAGGAAAAAATCAGCTCCATTCTGGGTTTTACTCTCCCTGCCGCATGAGCCAAGCCATTGCTCCGGGCAGATTGCGCCACGCTCTAGTTAGGCACGGATTCCCGCCCTGGCTCTGCACCGCGAGAGGAGCTTGCCGAGTCCCAACCAGGTGGCTGAGGAACCCAGCCTCTCCCTGTTTGCCCGGTTTACCCAGCACGCGGGGAAGCCTGTTTGACAAGCCTGGATTCAGCTCCTCTCTGGCAGGCACAGAGCCACGGCTGCACATCCCTGCTCGCAGGAGCACCCTAGGCACCGTCCCTCGTCCGTCAGACCCCCAGAGAGCCCTGAGCACCGGTGCTGATGCTGATCTGGCACTGGGACGCCGCTGCCTCATCGGCTTTGCCAGGACAGTGCTGTTGGGAACTGCCCGTCCTGACGGGAGATCCTTTTGGTGCCTTCCAAGCCAGGGACAACCCAAGCCCCAACAGTCAGGCCTGGGAGCCAGCGACATTTACCCCAAGCCGTCCCAGGGTGGCTTAGGCTCTGCAGTCCCCGCCGACACCGCAGGACAGGAGGTCATGGCCATGCGGGCTGGTGAGCCTGGCAGCCCGCCGAGTGCACCAGCACCAAGGGAGGAACATGCTGGGTCAGGCCTGGGGCTGGTGAAAACAGGCCCAGCTACTTGGCTCGGACAAAAAGGACATTTTGTTGACAAGAAGTCATTTTTTGGCAAAAAAAGGAAAAGCTGATAAAAATATTCAGAAAAATTCAGCTGGGAGAGGCACACGTGCCAGAACAAAGAAGGAGCTGGGGCCAAGTAACTTAAAGAGCCTGATGCTGCTCCCAGCCCTCTGTGCTCCTGCACCCCATGGGCGCAGAAGCAAGGGGCTGGCTGGGCAGGGTGCGCCGCAGGATCTGCCTGCGCTTGGGGCCAGCAGCTCAGCGTGCCTGCAAACACCCTTTTGGAGAGAGGGTCCCCGCGCTGCGAGTTACAGGCTGACAGACAGCGATGACATGGGGAACAACTAGAAATTGGAGCCTCCCTCTCAGAGCTCTGTCAGTGTAGGACCTAGTTAAAAAGCACGTTCGTTCCCTGCCTCGCAAAGGAGCCCAACTCCCAGCCTAAGGCAGACACACAGCAGTCAGACGGGACAAAGCTTCAACCCCTTCTCCGCACCGGGCTGTTCCAGCCTGCGGCCAGGCATGGCTAGCAGAGCACTGGGGAGGACCCGTGCCTTGCGTGGTACTCACAATGCTCCTCATCATCTTGTCCCCGCCGCTGAAGGTCACCGCTAACATGGAGGCACATTCCTCTGCGTAGAACGGCATGGAGCCTGTCTCGTCCACTGCGCCTGGGAAAAAGGTAAAGGCATTGACCGTATGAAGCCTCTTCCGTTTTAACTGCAGAGATTGCAAGGTCACGGGCCCCTGAGGACCTGTCCTGCTAGTTGTGCTTTTTCACAGCCTGGCAGCTGGACAGGGAAACCAGACCCAAGCCTGCATTTTTCATGGCTGGAAGATCCACAGGAAAGGCAGCCACAATAACCTTTCACTGTGCTTAGTATTACACTGATCATCTACACTCCACGTAGCTTCTGCCCTCGAGAAAACAGATTAGACGTTTCTTTTTTAAGACACGTGATGGGCACGCGGCATTGCGGGTAGCTCCCTCAACATGGCAGTGTGTCTGTCACAGCCCCAGCGGCGGAGGCCTGAACGCAGGCAGGAATTTCTTCGGCTTCCTCTTGCTCTCTAGGTCAAAGGGAAACTGTAGACTTGAGGGCTGAAGCCCAGCACCTCTACACGCTACCATGTTCGTTCCCAGAGGGCAGACACTTTCCCACAGCTTCCAGCTGGGCAGGTTTGGCGCTTTTGGGATGAGCACCTTTTTCCACGCTGGGAAGGAACGAGACAGAAGGCACACGCACTCACCTATCGTGACAGTGTAGATGGAGTTGGCATAGCCATCATAGTTGCAGTTGTCATTGTGTTGCCCGCCGTTGCCACTGGCCACGACGAAAATGCTCCCAAAGCCCCTGCGACCCGCTATCACGCCGTGCTGCAGGGCGGCCTGTGGAGAAGGAACCATCGCTGCTCAGGGCATGTAGGCAGGCGGGCCCTTCCTCGCTGACCCCAGAGGTGTGGGCCGCGGGGCAGCAGGGTGCTCCCGGACCTCGCGGCGCACCTCACCACTAACCCAGGTGCGGACGGACGCGTGCGCCTCTCCCGAGCTGGCACAGGCACAGGACGTGCCGGAGAGCTCTGTCCCGGCACCTCCATCCAGCAACCAAAGCCCATGCTCCGAGAGTTCAATAACCAGCCCTGCCAAGTACTCGCGGTGACAGCAGGGCCAGCCACAACCCCTGCGGGCCGTATTTCACCAGGCTAGCAGCGTCAGGGCGTTGTGTCTGTTACAGCCCCGACCAGACACCGAGATTCCAGAGCAAGCGTGTTACTAAGGCAGCAATGCGGCCAACGTCTGGGCTGGGCAACGGCCCAATCTATAGCTCACTACGATTTTAAGCAAATTCTGCATTAGAAAGAAAAAAAGGAAAAGCAACCTTCCAGGCAATTGCAGCACAAAGATGGAGCAGCATTTGAACTCCAGAGGAAACACAGTGGCCCCAGTCCCCCCAGCTTCAGCAGGGCTCACTCTGGGACTGGCTTTTCTGCTGCATCGGGGCTTTCCTGCTGACAGAGGCTCCCCACACACGGCCGCTGCCCTTCTGCGAGGCCCCAGCCCCCAGGAGCACGTGGCCTTTGCCTTCGCCGAGAAACACCACAGCAGCCCCGCTCAGGACACGCGTTCCCAGGCCAACACCAAGCACAGACGTCATTCCTGCCTAGAGAAAGGCTATGTGTCTGATGGACAAGAGAGCAATCCCACTGGAAACCAGCCTTTCTCCTCTGCTCTCCCTTCACCGGCTGAGGGCACATCCTGCATTGGGCAGAAAGCCCTTTGGACGCTCTGCTGCGCTAAAGCAAGCTTAGCCTGTGCTCAGAGCTGGTTACAGCCATCTCTACATGCAGGAAGAGAATAAATTAACTTGCAGAACTGGGAGCCATTTGTCATTGTGAACCGATAGCGCAGTCGTCAGCATTCGTCCGAACAGCACCGTAACTGCTATCTTGCGGTGAGAAAAATGACAGCAAAAGCACCCTTAGCACCGGGAATGCTCAGTCTCCTGAGCAAAGGGCACCCCTTGGCTTGCAAAAGTTGTCAGAATAATACCACAGGTTGCGAAAGAGCGTTTTCCTGCTGGAACCAGCCTCTCCTTGGAAAGCTCATCTAATGCTCCCGCAGTGACATCACCTCTCCCCACCGCACGGTAACATGCAACGCCTCTGCTGGCAGGGGTGGAAGCAAACAAACGTGCGCTGCGCCACAGCAACATCCCTCCTCGCCTGTCCGGGCAGGCGAGAAACCACGAGCACTGGAGGGCTGGCCCAGGGGCAACCCGTGCTGCTGGGACTGTTTTTTACCTTTCCCAGTTGATGGGGGCCATCCACGGTTTTCCCATCGTCATCTGGACCCCAGCTGCAAGGAGAGACACCATGAAGTGACAGCCCCAGGAGCTGCAGACAGCAACTCTTTCTCCCATGACAAGGAGCTACAAGCTGCCACCAGCTCCTTACAGCACCGTGACTGGGATCGGAGGGTGCTCTACTTTCCCATCCGTCAGGTTGGCCCCTCGCTGCTGGGATATTGCTCTTGCGTTTGCCCTGTGCCCCTGGGTCAGATTCCAGCAGACAAAATGTTTGATTTTGATTTAACAAGCAGCTTCTCACACATTCCAGTCCACGTCACACCGCTCAGCCGGGGCTCCCCGACCACAGCGAGGGGCACAGTGCCCCTCTGGCTCAGCCAGCCCGCGGGACGCGCTGCAGCAGCGCACAGAAGAAGGTCTCGCAACCGTAGGTGCCATACACATCCCGGGCCAGCTCTCCAGTGACAGGAATACTGACGTTACTCTCACCAGCAGCAACAGAGAGCACCACCCTACGTCTCTGGCTGCAAACACCCTCGAGGCTCAGCTGCCCAGAGCCCCTGAGAAAGCCTGACTGCAGGGCGCAGGCGGGCACCAAGCCCAGGAGGACAGACGGAGCGCTCCCTCTGCGGGACAAACCCGCTGCCTCGCAGCCTGGCTGCCAGGCACGCTCACAGGACCCACAAAAGGGGTTCTGGTTTCAGTGCCTCAAAGCTAGCGGGAGCCACAGGAGGAGAGGAGCTGGTGTGAGCATTCAGCCACCAACTGTGACCCCGTCCCCAGGCAGAGCGGGGCCCACAGCCCTTCGCTGGGTGTCGGCATGGCCTGGCTCAGGGTCCCCTCGGGGCTCACCTGCAGCTGTAGATATCGTTGATCTGATAGTGCTTGTTGAAGGCAACGGCCTCCATGCTGTCGGTGAGGGGCCCATCCAGCACTCGGATGCCTGCAGGGCGAAGGACAACGAAGCGTGACCGAAGTGGACCAAAGCAAGCTGTATAAACTGTGCAGACAAATTCCTCGGCAGGTTCACACCGGGGATGCTTGCTCTCCCAGCCCGATGGAGCCAGATCTCCTGGAGTTGTACCGCAGGGCTTTTCAGGGCTAGTCTCTGCCTGGAGCGATTGCTTCCCCGTCCAAGTCACCAAACGGCCAGGCGTTGCTTTGGGATGGACGGCAGGCTTGCCTGCTGAGGGAAAGGCTCAAGAGACGCAGGACACCCCAGCTGCTGTGCCCAGACCAGGAGGGCAAGGCCACCTCTCCAGCAAAGCTGATGGAGGCTCAATGCTGAGCTTTCAGTGACCCAAACCATTGCTACTTACTGTTCTGCATCACAGTTTAGGCTGGCAAAGGATGTTACAAATGGAAACGAGGCACGCATCTCAATTAAGCCTATTTATAAACAGCGCAACCGCCCACCCATCTCAGCTCTTGCCTGACACAGCACACGTGGCTTTTTACTGTCGCATCTGAGCCGCCCCCGTGGAGGAGCGGAGTGGCTCAGCCAGGGATGTGCTGGCTCTCCCCACCCCGGCTGGCACCAGCGCTTCCACGTCCCCTGGCAGAGCTTGAGGCTGCCCCGCTCTGCTCACCCCGCAAGGCTGGGCACAGCTTTGGAGAGCTGAAGCCCAAAGAAGTGCCAGGTCCCACCTCAGGGGGGGAGCGATGCGCAGCCGGACCTTCCCCACCAAGGGCTAGGGGAGCACGGGGGGTTGGCAAACATTCGCTCCCCGAGTCCCTCCAGATACAGCCTGCAGGGCTGCACCGGAGCGGGCACATCATCACACGTTTGCCTGGCTTAGGCTGCGCCATATGGATGTGCATCTGCTGAAAGCTCTGCGGCCGGGCAGGCGGTGTGCTGGGAGCACTCTGGAAAAGCCCCTGGAAAAGCTGCCCCAGCACAGACTTATCCCGCTCTGCCAGGAGCTGGCTCCTCTGGAGGGGAGCTCAGACAGACGCCGGTTCCTCCCTCTGACAGAGCAACCAGCCTGAGCAAGGCATCGGCTGGCTCGGAGCCGCTTTGGCCAAGCCGCCCTTCCCACAGAGCTCTGCGCCGGCCCCACAGAATCTGAGAGGACACGAGCTGGGCACGAGCACAGCATAGCATGTCGGGGTGCAGCAGTGTGCACGTACCCGCGATGCGGCTCCCATAGGCAACTCCCACCGTGCAGAAGCTGTTGTTTGGCACAGCAGCAATCTCCCCGGCGCAGCGGGTCCCGTGGTGGTTGCCGTTCTCCTCGTCAGGGTGAGGCATAGGGTCAGGGTCGTTGGAGTTCAAGTCATAGCTGCCTTCTGGGCTCTGAAAACAGACCCACAGCTGCAACTCAGGGCTCTGCTCTCCTCTCTTTGGGAAAAGCAGGACTTAAGAGCATGCTACGTGGGCTGAAACGCAGCCTGGAAGTCACGGGAACTTAGAGGCTGCTTCCACACAGGCCTGCGGCTCAAGACTGCTATCTGCTGCTGTGGGAAAGGGACCGACAGAGGCAGCTTTAGCAGCTTCTGTGGGTCAGAGGGAGGCCAGCTCTCACGTCCAAGCAGCTACCTCCCACAGGCAACACAAAGGCTGGTAACCCTGCAACTGGGGTGCACAATCTCCCAGGGAAAGGTTTGCCGCTGGCACTTCCCGCCCTGGCCGAGCCCAGGGCGACAGCGCGGTTCAGGCTCCGCCGGCAGCCGAGCACTCACGCGCTTCCGCTGTGGAGCCAGCACTCACATAATTTGGCTGTATGTCTTTGATGGTGTGCTCCACGCCGTCGTCCACCACCACCACCGTCACACCACGCCCCGTCACGTTCCGCTCCCAGACACCCGTGACATTGATGTCCTTCCCGGGGCTCTTGCGGTTGTTCTAAGCACCAGAAAGGACAGCGAGGGGAGAAGAAAAGCGGAGGAGTGGGTCAGCTGTGAGGAAAGGGGCTCCTGCAGCTTTTGGGCCCGCAGACTATGACATGCAGGGCTAGGAGGAGTCACAGGATGGTCACAGAAGACTTGTTTTACACGGACAGCGAGCAAAAGTTGCTCGAGCCATGCAGCGGAGTGCCCAGTGCCGCAGGGCTGACACCGTGCCCCAGCTGAAAGCCTTCTGCCCACCCCAGCGCCACCGCTGCGTGGCCGGCTGCGGGAGCTGCCTCCTCCTGTTATCGCAGCGAGCACAGTGAGCTTCCCCCTCACCACAAGGACAAAAAGCGACCGTTTTGCCTGCCACGTGACATCTTGCTCGCGGCCACGCAAACAGGCCGAGCCTGCTAGCACAACAAGAGCCGGAAAACCACTCACCAGATGCCACTGCTGGGGGTATTTGGGATCGTTAAAGTGCAGGCTGCGTTTGGAGCGTTTCAGAAGCTTCTGTTCCGAGTGCCACCGCACGCTGTCGTGCTGTGCAAACAAAGCGTCCACTGACCTCCTTATTGCTTCAGGTTCGCTTGCTGCATGGCCCTTGGGCTGGTAGGTGAAGAGGTAATGGCCCCTGAGCTCCCCAACACGGCCCATGTTCACCAGCCCCACAGTCTGGGCCAGCTCCTCTGCCCGCTGCTCCAGCTCCTCCTCAGGCGCATCCAAGCTGACAGCCCACGTCAGCTTGCCGTGCCGGGCGTCAGTGCCAGGAGCACACTCCCAGCCACAGGCCAGTCCGTCTGACGATGCGAGGGGGATCCAGGCAGCACTCAGCCAAAGGCACGTGCGGATACAGAGGGTGGCCTCCATCCCTGCACTCCATAGCGGCGCCCTCCTCTTCCAATGCGGCATCAGACAGGCAGGCTGCAAACAGCAGAAAGTAAAACCAGTGAGAACGTCTTCTGACCTGGAACAGGGCGGCCACAGCCTCAGCTGAAGGTCCCAGGGAGCCACTGGCATGCCCGAGCTTGCCGCCAACCTCCGAGCACAGCAGAGATCCCCTTCCAGGGAAACCCAAGCCAAGGCATCTCCTTCCCAGGTCACAGCCCTGGGCAGCCACACCCCAGCCGGGCAGGGATCAATCCTCTCTGCCTGCCGGGGTGGTGGCCCCGGGCCAGAGCACACCGCACTGTTGACTGGCAGAATGGGGGCCACTTCCTTCTTTCGGCATGGTCCGAGCGGCAGGAGAAACACCACACTCCGTGAGGCGCCTGCAGCCGACAGCCAGTTCCTCTTCTGGAGGAGCCCCACCCAACCCGTTTCTCACTTGCTTCACAGCCAGAGGACCCTGCCGGCACCCAGCACCGGTAGAAAGCACCAATGAGCCCCGGTTCAGCCCCTGTTCCATGAGCCACGGCAGCTCCTGAGATCCCGCTTGGTTTCCCACACCCACGGACGTGCCCTGATGCTGCCCAGAGCTCAACATCCCGCCAGCAGCTTGCCGTTAGTGGCTACCCTGGCCGTTTTCCTCTCTCGACCGGCTTCTGAGCCTGCGGTAGAACTCACCAGCCGCAGTTCGCGTTGGACACCGAGGTCCAGATTTCTCTCCCTAAAAGCAGGGCTTTACCGGCCCGTTGCTCCGAGAGCGCCTGCACCCGCTGGAGCCCGACAGCGACCCGGGGCAGAGCCAGCGTTCCCCACTCCGCCGGGCAGACGGCGCCGGGGAGGCCGGGACACACGGGGGCGTTGGGCAGGGACCCAGAGGTCAAAGCTCGGGGAAGCCTCGGGCCAGCTAGCCGCCGCCGGGCAGCGCTGCCGGGCAGGCCGCTGCCCCTGCCTGCCTGCCGCCGGTCCCCCCAGCTCCTGGGGGCAGGTCAGGCGCCCGCAGCGCCCCTTCCCCTTTCCCGTCCCCCGGGCTGGGCCGGCCGCCTTGGGCCGCGGCGAGTCAGTGACAGCCGAGCCGCTGACCCCCGCTGGAGCGAGGGGGCGGACAGGGCCCAACGACTGTCCCATCCCGGGAGCCCCACCCCCCGCCACCCCGCCGGGCGCTCACCGGGCATGGGCCGCCGCCGCCGGATATCCGGTGCCGCTGACAGCTACGTCACATCCGCCGCCTCCGGCCTCCCATCCGCAAGGGCGGCGCTCGCGGGCCGGGCGCGCCGCTCTGCGCCGCCGCCGCGCCTGGCGCCGGAAGGGGCGGGGCGGCGGGGGCGCGGGCCGTGCCGCTCCGCTCGGCTCCGGGCCGCTCCGCGCCGCTCCGCGCCGCGCCCCGCCGGGCCCGGGCCCGGGCCCTGCCCCCGCCCCGCAGCGAGCCCCATGGCGCTGGAGCAGGCGCAGGCCGACGGCCCCGCCGCCGCCCCGGCCCCGCCGCCCCTCTGCGAGCCCGGCCCCGCCGCGCCGCCCGGCAGGTAGGTAGGCCCGGCGGGCCGGGGCCGGGGCCTGGGCCTGGGTCGGGGCGAGTGACCGACCGAGCTGTTTGTTTCGCGCAGCGGAAGCGCCCTCTCCGTCCCGGAGAGCCCCAGCGAGGCGGCGCCGGTCGGCCCCGGCGGAGAGGCGGAGCCCGCGGCCGCCCCCGGCCAGGCCCCGGCGCTGCTGGCGGCGGCCGGCGGCGAGGCGGAGGCCGGGCCCGGCGGCGAGGGGGCCGGGCGGTGGAGCGGCGGGGCGGCGGCAGAGGAGCCCGAGCCGGAGGTGACCCCCGCCAGGCCCTCGCAGAACATCGCGGTGCAGGTGGGTGCCCGCCTGCGGGTCGCCGGCGGGCGGGGGACTGTGCCGGGCTGCTGCCGGGGCTGCGGTGGGGAGCGCGGCCGCTGCGCCCCGGGGGTGCTGGGAGCGAGGCCTCTCGGGGGGTGTTTCTGACCCCGGGGTGCAGCGGCAGCAAGGAGCGGGGTCGGTTGCAGCTGGGGGGCGAAGCGCGGCTGTGCCCGCCGCCGAGCAGCCGCTGCCCCACGCCTGACCTCGCGCCTTTTGGTGAAAGGGTGGCTGGAGGGTGGGTTAAGAGTGACCAGTCGGAGTCTGGGGCAGGTCATGCTGCCCTCTCCAGCGTCTCCCCAGGGCTGGTTGGTGATGTGGGTCTGGCTAGTCTCGGCGAAGCTGCAGGGGTAAGGGTCTAACAGCGATCGCCTTCCTTCACAGACTGACTTCAAGACGGCCAATATGGATGCGAACACAGATCAGGACATCGAGAAGAACTTGGTGGGTATCGAAGCCCTGCCCTCAGGTCCAGGCTCTGCCGCTCACGCTCCCGTGCTGCCCTTCCCTGGGCAAAGGAGCTGCTTTTGTTTTTTTCTCATTTAAACACCAGCCTTGGAAGCTCTTAAGCTGTCCCCTTTAAAGGAGGAAGTGCAGCGCTAGCTGCAGCTGCAGGCAGTGCCTCCCTTCATCTTTTCGAGTCTAGGGAGGCTGAGCTTTGGAAGAGAAGCCATTTAACTGTGGTTCTTGACAGTGGCACCTACTGGGCCCCTGTGCCCTGCTGAGCTTTCCTGCCCCTGCCCGCACCGTCTTTAGTGCAGGGGAAGGTTCTCCCTAAATTTCCGTTCTCTGCTGCAGGACAAAATGATGTCGGAGAGGGCTTTGCTGAAGGAGCGTTACCAAGAGGTGTTGGACAAGCAGAGGCAAGTGGAGAATCAGCTGCAGGTACAGCTTAAGCAGCTGCAGCAGCGGAGGGAAGAAGAGATGAAGAACCACCAGGTATTTGGCAAAGTCGTCTTTTCCTTTAACTGCAGCTTCCACGGTTAAGGCGGGCTGCTTTGACCTCCTGTGGAGGGGTGAAGCGGGCCGTGAGCCATGGTGGTTTCCCTTGGATGCTACGCTGTTTTACAGCGCGCAGGACTGGCCTGTGCCCAAACTGGGGTGCTGAGCCGCTCGGCCCCAATTCCTAACGCAGCATCCTGTGCGCACGCCTGCTCCTGCTGGTGATCTTGCAATGTCTCTTCAACAGGCGCGGCTTTTTTTCCGAATGGAAACTGGTATGAAGTGAGGAGGATTAGCCCCCTGTGATTATTTCGATCTCTGTGGGCCATGGCTGATGGATCAGTGGGTTAAATGAGTGATGCACAGCTGGCCCTGTGGTAGCTCGTGTTAAGACAAAAGGAACCCCCTGGCAAGATCTAAAGCAGAGCAGAACTCGCTGCCCCTTAAAATCCTTCTGAAGAGGCAGGAGAACCTGCGCTTTAGACCGTCTTTCTGTCTGTCTGTCTGTCTCCTGGCGCTCTCATAATTACCGCTATATAGCTCATCTGCATCTACTGAAAAGAGAGATTTTGATGACGCATGCAATCTCATGATCTCTCTTCCATTAATCTAAAATAACAACGGATTTGGAAACAAAACCGCTACTCGGGAATTTTGCTCTTCAATTGTGCGATGCTTGTTTTACTCTAGGAGATCCTGAAAGCAATTCAGGATGTTACGATCAAGCGAGAGGAGACAAAGAAGAAGATGGAGAAAGAAAAGAAAGAATTCTTGCAGAAAGAGCAGGATCTGAAAGCTGAAATTGAGAAGCTCTGTGAGAAAGGCAGAAGGTATTAGTATGGAAAAGAAAGTGTTTATTTGGGCGGGGGGGGTATTGCTTAACCCTGATGTACACCTGATTAAGCAAAAGAGGATCGCTTCAAAGATTTTGGAAGCAACAAGCGGTTTTGGTGCGTGGTTTAGGACAGACCCATGTGGTTTTGAATGGATCTACTGCAGACAGAGCACCTTTTCTTTACCGAAGATGTCAAAATGAATTTTTGGGCAGCGGGTTATTGCTTTGCCTTTGTATGTGGGGACAGCGTGCAGCAAGGACGACGTGCAGCTCAGCTCTGCGTGCTGCCGTCTTTCAGAATCCAGAGCCTTTCCGCTGGAGGTGGGACTGCTCTGTTGCAGTGCTAGGGGTAGGGTCTACTCCTTTGGCCTTGCCAAAAGTTGTTCTCCTGAGAATCTCCCGTTCTGGTAGACTGCTTGGCTGTGCCTTCCACCGAACGGTTTGAAAGGCTGACGGCTGCTGTTGGGTGCTGCTGTCGGGCACTGCTGTTGGACGGGCCACGTGCTCTTTGCAAACAACCTCGCTAGGTGCGGGGCGCAGGGTCTGATGCCAGCAAGGTGTGAGTTGTTTGTGAAGGTTCCTTTGGATGGTGAACTTGCACTTTTACGGAGCCCTTCTGTCATGTCGTAGAGGTCTGATTGGTTTTGGGTTTTTTTTTTATTGTGAGGGCTCGGTGATATTTTCAGGTGAAGCTCCTTTAGTCATGGTTCCATGTACTCAGCCCATTTCCCCCTGGGCGGACAGTTGCAGGGCACGTGTTGTCGGAACGGCACAGCTCCCTGCAGTGGATTCTGGTTCTGTGCCATGGTCTTTGTGCGGTGCCATGATACAGCAAAATTTTTGCTCTGGAGGATGTTAGCTTTCGAACGTTTATGGAACGCTGCACGCCTCAGAGCCTGTTGTTACGGTGGGCACGCAGCTGTGCCAATATGTTGTTTAAACTTGGTACCAGCAGCATCAGCGGCCGGGCGATAACACCTTCCCAGTAGGTGACTCCATCTGTCCTTTTTCTCTGGTGCAGGTTGCTGAAAGAGCAGGAGGAGAAGGAAAACAAGATTGCTTCTCTGATTGCAGAGCAGTCCGATGAAAAGTAAGGCTTTTGTCTATGACCGGATTAATGCTTTTGAATACTCTCTTCCTTCTAGTCATTTTGCCTTGGGGTAGGCTAGAGAGCTGTCTGACAGCGTCGTCCAGTTAAGTGCTCTAAAGGTTCCGTCTTCTCTTCCAGCAGGCTGGTGCCCCCAGCCTTTGTATTAAATCCTCTTTTGAGCCCAGTCACAAGCAGGCTCCTAGATACTTGTGACATAAAGATCCCCTACGATTATAGAGTTTATGCTCAGCGGATTGACTCGGCTTGTAACTGCTACCTCTGACTGAATTTCAGCTTCCCAGAATTAGGGCAGACCTATTTCTCTGTTCCCCGCAGCTGCCCAACCTCTCTGAACTCAGGCACGCTAAGGTATTTTAAAGCTGGGCCGAGAAGCTCCCGATCTGGGCGCAGATGCTGCCGTAACACAGGTTGGGCCAGCTTTGAACTCCTCCAGAATCAGAAGGGCTTAGTGCTCTGTGCTGCCTCAGGTTGCTCGCTGGTTCAGGCACGTGCAGCTTTCCCTGGCGTTGGACTGAACGTTGCCGAGGGGCGTGCCCTCTTCCTCATTTTGCCCAACATGTTTGACGCCAGCGCGGCTGGCATCACTGTCTGGAAGCCGTCGGTCTTCCACGGTTGCGCCCTGTCCAGAGCTACAGGGATCGATCGTTTTTGTGGGAGTTGGGCAGCTCTCCTGTTCCCCGCCGCTGCAGCACCTAAGCCTAAGGCTGACTGGTTCTGGTTCTGTCTGCAGGCAGCTCTGGGAGATGGAGCTAGATAAGCTGAAGAACCAGCACAATGAAATCAACAGGAACATCCTTGAGGAGACAGAACGGGCCTGGAAAGCAGAGGTTAGTAGGTGGCTTCTAGCCTGCAAAGCAGTTGTGGAAGAGAGGCTTTCGAAGATCCCAGGTCTTAATGAGTGAGTATGTGAAATTAGGGAGTAGTTGAGGATGAGGCCAAGTCTCCCTCTCCGTGGGACAGGAGAAGGGATGGGCAGCTATTGGCGCAGTAAACCTTAGTTGGCACTGACTGACTCAGCAGGGTGCTTAGTGAAGAGCTCGCAGTCACAGTCTGGCAGCACGAAAGGAGGGAGTACAAAACCTGCCCTTCACGTGGGGCCTCTCTCTGCTAGATCCTCTCCCTGGAGAGCCGCAAGGAGCTGCTGGTGTTGAAACTAGAGGAAGCGGAAAAAGAAGCAGAGCTGCACCTGACCTACCTCAAGTAAGTCCTCGTCGCCTCAGAAACGGTGGCGTAACTCAGGTGTCCCTGTGGGCCCATCTCCTCTTCCTCTCCTTACACTGGAGGTTTGACTGAAATAGTTGAAGGTTTCCTGTGGCTTTCTTATTAATGTGATTCAGTAACGCCGCAAAACAAGGGTACGGGGGGGGGCTGTGCTTCCTCCCTGTTACTGTTCATCTGCTGAACGTGTCAGTGTGCTGTAGGCACGGCGTTGACTGTGGCATCCATGCCTCGGTCCGCACTCCGGTAGCGCCACACGCTCTCTTGCAGGGTTCCTCGCCTGAGCGTGAGCCCTGCTGGGGAAGGGGGGTGGCTGCGGGGCGTTAGTTGCTCCCGCTTTGCTGCCAGTGAGAGCGCAGTTGCAAGAGGGCAAGTTTAGTTGCGCTTGCAGGTCTGCGCCGCCCACGCTGGAGACGATGAGGCCAAAGCAGGAGTGGGAGATGAGGCTGAACAGGATACGAATGACCAAGGAAAGCGTCCGAGTAAGTTTCTGCCGGACGGCTCCCGGCCTAGCAGCGGGCGGTTCGCCTTGACGCTGCTTTGCGTGCTTAGTTTCAACCTTCTTGGGGGAGAGGACCGAGACCCGGGAGAAAGGCATGTGCCCACGGTCGGTCTGCCTT
Organism: Phaethon aethereus; assembly: GCF_964289735.1. NCBI lineage: Eukaryota > Metazoa > Chordata > Aves > Phaethontiformes > Phaethontidae > Phaethon > Phaethon aethereus. The sequence continues at coordinate 793,618 of NC_138599.1, forward strand.
TGCGAGCAGCTGCAGAGATTTCTGCCTGCCTCTTCAGGCTCCTGCGTGCGGATAAGCCACATGGGTAGGAAAGCAGTGTGCTGGGTTAATCACAGAGGTGGTTATTCTGCTTCTCCCTACCGTCTTTTTTTCATCCTCTCGACTCCAGTGGCACCAAACAGGTGGGATTTGATAACAGTGTCTGGCTTCCTTCCTCTCTGCTAGGATCAATTCAACGACCACATTCAGATGGTGAGAAATGGAACAAAGCTGAGCAGCCTCCCGCAGATCCCAACCCCAACGCTGCCACCTCCACCCTCGGAAGTGAGTGTCTCTCCAGCCCAACGCGGCCCAGCTTTCGCTGCCGGGAAGTTGCTGTGAGGCCGCGGGGCCAGCCTGCCCGCCGGCCCGTAGCTGGCGCCGCCTGTTCTCTGTGCATTGAGGGAGGCGGCGTGGGATCGTGTTCCCTGGAGTGCCGTGCTTGTCCCCATCTGCCTGGGCTGACCTGCCTTCCCTGGAGAGGAGGAGAAGGGTCTCCCTCCCTCGATGTCAGGAGTGCAGCTGCCAGTGCCTGTGGCTCAGCCCGCCTCCTGCCCGGTGCCGGAGGAAGGCCCTCGTCTCTTGTTTCAGGTGGGCTTACTCTAACCAGCCTTTTCTTCTCCCCCCGTTTTTCTTTCTCAGACAGATTTCATGCTGACGGCATTCCAGCCCAACCCATCCCTTACTCCCAGGCTCCCGTTTCCCATCGGACCGGTTCCCGTTCCCATGGTCATGCCAAGCGCCGATCCCCGGGCACTCTCCTTTCCTCTCCTGAATCCTGCTATCTCCAGGCCCAACCAGCCTTCCCCGCCGCTGCCTGCTTCCCAGGGAAGAAACAGCCCGGTGGTGGCATCGCTTATTGGCACGCACAGCCCTCACATGCCTCCCGCTGCCTCCATCCCTCCTCCGCCAGGCCTGGGCGGAGTTAACGTCACTCCAGAGTTTCACAGGCTGCAGCCGGCCGATAAGCTGGAAAAGCTGCTGGAGAAGTTGTTGACTCGGTTTCCACAGTGCAACAAGTAAGGGTCTCGCGCCGTCCTTCCCGGAGAGCGAGGACTTGCCTGTGGGATGGGCATCCCGGGGGGCTGGCTCGCCTGGAGCTGTGTCACGGGGCCTTTGACGGAGGGTTCCCCTTCGCGGGGGCCGCTCGGCTTGCCAGCGGTGGCTGGGAGCTCTTAGCAGGCCCCCGTCCACGCAGGGCCCAGCTCACCAACATACTGCAGCAGATCAAGAGTGCTCGGAGGACCATGGCGGGTCTGACTATGGAGGAGCTGACCCAGCTGGTGGCGGCCAAGCTGGCAGAGCAGCAGGAGCGGGCGGCGGCCGGGGTGCAGGTGGGAGAGCAGCGGGGGGCCAGCGGGGGGCCGGCGGGGGCCTGCTCCCCGTGGGCGGAGCCGCGTAGGGCCCGCTGCCGGGGGCGCGTGGAGCTCGGGCGCAGGCTGCACATCGGGCGTGTCCCCTGGGTTCACTGACCTAACTCTTGGGAGCGGCCTTCCCCAAGGCAGCCTGGGGCGGCGCGGCTATCCTTTCCTTCTGAGCTTTGCTGACGTGCCTCGTTTGCCTTGCTGCAGCCTCTCGGTCGAATCAGGGCCCCCATGTTCTCTGCTCCGCTGCCTCAGATCAGCACGCCCATGTTCCTGCCCCCGGCCCAGGTGGCTTACCCTGGTGCAGCATCGCACGTAAGACTTTCTGCCTTTTCTAGAGTGCTTTGCCGTCCCCCGGGAAAGCCAGCCGCAGAGAGAGCCTGTTGAGAAATGGCCAAAAGGATGAGCCAGTGAAGTTGGGACTCTCTCCTCACGTGGCTCCTCGGCCTGGTGAGGTAGAAGGGAAGGGTTAGGGGCGCAGGTGCGTCGTGCTCCGCAGCGGGGGAGCGGGGAGCGGCCGCAAGAGAGGTGTGCGAGGCTCTAACGTCGCGTGACGGGGGTGGGCAGAGGGGGTCACTGGGCAAGCTGCGGCCCCTGGCGGGCCGAGCGGCTGGAACGCCTGATACGAGCCGGGGTGACTGACTTCGGTGCCCGTCTCCTCCTGTTCCCTTGCTGCTCGTCCCAGACCCCGGCTGCCTGTAAGCTGTGTCTAATGTGCCAGAAGCTCGTGCAGCCCGGTGACCTTCACCCCATGGCCTGCTCGCACGTGCTGCACAAGGAGGTGAGTGTGCTTCCCTGCTGCATGCGGGTTCCTCGTAAGGGTTTCCGGTGCCCGTGCCCTGCCAGGCCCTGGGCGTGTGTAGCACGGGGGGATGGAGAGAGCTGCTGGGTTGAAAAAAGAAACAGTCCCCTAAAATGAGCGCCCTTGCCAGTGCTGTTCTGGAAAACGAATGCCACGCGATGTTCGCAGCGCCTCAGAGTTGTGCCAGTGGCTCTTGACTAATTCTCTCTCTTCCAGTGCATCAAGTTCTGGGCACAGACCAACACAAATGACACTTGCCCCTTTTGTCCAAGCCTCAAATGACGGCTACTCGAACAAAGCGGTCCCACGCCAGGAGTTGCTGTGAATAGAGAGGATCAGTTCGAAGATTTCTACAGTTCTATATTTATACGACCATGTATACACATGTACATTTTTATTATATAGGTAATGTGTGTATAGAAAGTCTGTATACATACAAATTCATAAATAAAGTGTGTATATTATGCAGTGATTTGCTGCTGCTCCTTATTTCTTATTTTGCGGCCTTGCTGGCTTCCTCGCGAAGCGCGCAAGCGACAGCTGCTGGCCGGGATGCCGGTGGCTGCTGTGACTCTTCCCCCAGCAGCTCCTCCTGCGGGACCGGTGCTCCCAGCGGCTCGCCGTGAGCCGTGCCCTGTGCCCTGGCGGGCCGGTCCCCTGCCGCGCCGTTCCCCCATTAGCAATGTTTGCAGATGAAGAGCATTTTTGGTGGTTTTGTTTTTTTTTTAATGTAATAATAATTTACCGCGTTAACATTCATTGTTCTGACACAGACAATAGGTTACAGAGTACTGGAGGCTACGGCGACAGCCAGCGGGAACCGTCCCCATCCCTGCTCCATCAGGGCAGAGTTCCGCACGTACCTTTACCCGGTGTTCCCTGCCGTCACCCCGGGCCCGGGGCAGTGAACGCAGCTGGCTGCGTCGCAGCTTGGGATAACCAGCCTGTTGTGGTTCCTAGTTTCCCCTCTCCCGTGCCTTCTCCTTGAGGATGGGCCACCGCGCCAATGGATTTCGGTGGGGTTACGAGGCGCTCGGCGCCACTTGAAATCTTGCAGAATTCCTCCCCGCCGCGTACTTGCGGTCTCTGGCACAAATTCAACACTGCTGGAGGCAGGGGTGCAGCACGCCTGAATTTGGCCGCAGCCTGAGCCTTTCTACGCGCAGGCTTGCCAGCGCGTTTTAAGGCAGCGGTCCGCAACAGAGTCTCCGGCGTTTAGTCAGCGAAATCTTGGTGTTTAAAAGGAAGCGCTTTCCTGTCCGGGTCAGAGGCCAAGACGTCAGGAAATTCGGCCTGGCCCACTGCCCGCAGGCTGAAGGGTGCCTGCCCCGGGGGAGGGAGAAGGTGAGCCTGCGGCGGCCCGGGCAAGCTGCCGCCAGCAGGGAGAAGGGGAGCGTCATCCTCAGGTACCGGAACGTCCTCCCCGGCTGTACGAACACGATGATGACACAAGTGCCTGGCCGGGGGTTGCGGCCAAGGCCCTAGGACTGAGCAGAGGGCTGAAAATACTTGAAAAAACCCAAAACGAAACAGGACCAAACCCCCTAATCTTGGGTTTGGAACAGTGGCTTTCAGCGCTAGAATTAAAAATATAGATATATGTATATATCGTACAGGTGAGAAGCGACCGCTACTTGTACACCTGTGTGTACATCTGCTATATACACGCCCCGATTCTGCACAGCTGCTCTACCAGTGACTCGCATTATAAAAAAAAAAAAATAAATACAACCATGTGTTTAAAAAATGGTAAATGCTGCAGTCCCCACAGCCGCCGCCTGTCCCCGAGCCGCCGAGGTGTCGTGTGCCGCAGGAGCCGGGGCCCGGCCAGGATGCGCGGAGTCGTGGAGCGAGCGGAGAGGAGCCGCCGCAGGACTCGCCAGCGGTGAGGCGGGGCAGGGGCTGCGGGTGGGGGCTGGCCGAGCCCGGCGCTGGCTCCCCTATGGCTTTCGAAGGGGTGGGTGGGCTGGGGAGTGGCGGGTGCAGGGCTTGGGTACTTGGCGCTCTCCTGGCGCACCATTTCTGCGCGTGGCGAGGCTGCGTGGCGCCCGTGGGGCATGCCGCTTCCTTCCCTCCCCGTGCAGCCCGTGGGGGCGAGCGTCCGTGTCCCCGAGCCGCAGGCTGTTTATCCCGGGGCGGGAGGGCAGCAGCCACCGGCCTGTCCGTGGCAGGTGCCCTCAATGCTGGAAGGGCGGTGAGGCAGGTCCCCGTCCGCAGCGAGCGAAAGCGGAGCGGGGAGAGGATGGGTGCCTGTCCTGGGAGGGCGGGGTGGGTGCAGGGAGGCCTGGGGCTGGCGGCAGCGGAAGGACAGTTTGGGAGGGCAGGGGAAACACCATGGGAAACGTCAGGGGGAGCAGGACGGGAGGGAAAGCCCTGCCTCTGGCTACTCCTGTCCGGCCAGCCCCAGGCTGGCCCTGCATGGCTACCTCCGAAAAGCCCGGGGCTGGGGAGAGGAGGCTCCGGAGGTGCGAACTCTGGAGTCCGGCTCAAGCAGGCGTCCCGGGCAGGAAGCCACACGGGGAAGGCACGGCCGCGGGGCGCGTGCGCACTGGCGCAGCTCCCAGCACAGAGAGCCTAGGCCGGCGGTTTCCTGGCGGTGCGGGCTGAGAAGGGCAGCTGCGCAGGGACGGAGGGAGATGGGACAGGCAGGGGGTGGCTCGTCAGCGTGACCCCGTCAAGCTTGTCAGGGCTGGGCAGGAGAGCTGGGGACGCCCATCCTGGTGCCGGCAGAGACGCTACCCTCAGCCCCCGGGACGGAGCTGCCGTGCTCGCACCTCCCCCCCAGCTGCCGGGCTCTTGCTGCAGCTCCCAGAGGCACACGCCCCCGGCCCGGGGCTCCGATGGGTGCCGGGTCCCCGGCAGCCTGGGCTGGGGGCCTGAGCTCCCCGCGCTGCTGCCCTGCCTCCGCTCTCCAGCCCCCAGAGAAAGGAGCTACCTCTCCCCGCCCCGCTGCCTCACCTGCGGCCCCTGGGACTGCCCCCACGCTCCGCCGTCACTTCAGCAAGGATATGTCATCGGCAAAGTCGTCGTGGTCCCGCCGCAGGCAGTGGAAGCAGCGCCACTGGAACACCATGAGGCAGAGGGGCAGCATGAAGAGGGCGCAGATGGCTGCCATGACGTAGGCGATGGTCATCAGGGTGGACTCATCCGTCTGCGGGATGTTGTAGCCGCAGTCCTCCATGTTGGAGTGCAGGTAGGGCCCCTCCACCGCGGCCGTCCGAAACTCGTCATGTACTGTGGGCGGGAGAAGGTGGGGCTCCGGCCACTGCGCCACACCCGCGCGCCCACGTCCCCTCCGCCTCTCCCTCGCTCCGGGCCCAGCCCTCACCGTGGCAGGCGCTGACGGCAAAGCCGATGCGCTTGTGGGCACGGTCGAAGACCACGTAGAAGCCCTCCATGATAACGGCGCCCATGACGGTGCCCGTGGAGGACTGGGAGATGGCGAACTTGTAGCAGTCGTCCTGAGAGGTGGCCACGTCCTCCACCGGGCGCAGGTATTGCTGCAGGAAGAGAGGCGCCGTCAGGAAGGGCGACGGGGCAGAGCTCCCAGGGGCGGGCAGCTGTGCCCACCCAGCACGGTCCTGCCTGCGCAACCGGCTCCAGTCCGCTCTCCAGCTCGGCACCGGGCAGGGTCTGGCTGTGCCAACGCTCACCTGGGGCAGGATGGTGATCCGGAAGGACTGGTTGGTGGCCTCTCCCATCAGGTAGAGGGACAGGACTGGGAAGATGTGCCAGGGGGTGGTGCCGACCTGCCAGCAAACCAGCTGCTCCCCCAGCCAGAAGCCGTCCGGGAACTTCTCCGTCTGCCGGAGGGAAAGGGGCAGTGAGCGGGGCCACACCGGGCAGGCTGCGGAGATGCTCAGGCTGGTGATGGGCGGCTGTGCCGCCTGTGGCCCCACGCCAGCCCTGGGGCCATGCCCGCTGGGGAGGGACGGGTCTCACTGACCGAAGAAGCCGTTTTGATGGATTTCACTGCAGCCTCAAACACCTTCTTTGGCAGCCTGAGGTTGGTGGTCCCGCTGTCCACAATACTCTTGTCGTAGTTGTACTGGGGGCAGAAGAGGAGGAGTGACCCAGGCACAAGAGCCCAGCCCCCCTCCCCTCCCGATCCCCCTCAGATGGAAGGCGGAGGCCTCCAGTGGCAGTGCCACAGCAGTGCCCTGACGGGCAGCTTCTCCTGCTGCCCCCTCACCTCCTTGCAGTCCATGTTGAGGTCCTGCCCGTTGACCTCCAGCTTGACGATGATGACCTCGTAGTACCACTCCTTCCGGATGGGTGTGTACCAGATGTCACCCACGTACAGCGAGCGGTCGATGCCACCGATGATCTGCAGCGGAGACAGAAAGGCTTTGCCACCGTGCGCTGCCGACCCCAGCCGGGCACATCCCACGCGGGCAGCCCCGCCAGCCTCCCCCGCCGGCCGCAGGGCACTCACCATGCTGCCCCCCACCGACGCCAGGGCCTCCGTCTCGTTGGGCGAGAAGCCTGCCCCGCAAAGCTGGAGGGAGAAGATGTTGGGCACCCGGGTCTGCTTCACCAGGGAGTCAAAGAAGGGCTCCAGGCTGTCGTCGGGCTGGCGGGAGGAGAAAGCAGAGGCAGGACAGGGATGTGTCAGTGCTTTCCCTTCTCCAGGGGCTCTTTGTGCCCACCACATCCCCAGGGCTCGAGGTCACCGGCGCAGCTGCAAGTCAGGTCCCAAGGGACTGAGCAGAGGCAAGGAAAGAAGTGATCCGCAGCCTGTGGGGACAGGGTGCCCTCGGCCGCCGGCAGGACTCACCCGGGCAATCTCGGCGTACGCCAGCCCCAGAATCCCTTCCCAGTTGGAGCCGTTGATGAAGAATTTGTCCGACTCCGTGATGGCAGCGATGTTGGCTCTGACGGTGACGTTGGGGCCGTGGGGGATGGTGACAAGGTCGGTGCCCAGTTCCCCTTCCCACTTGCCCTGGGTGTAGGGCACGTACACACCCTTCCGCAGGTCGCGGTAGGTGCTGGACCTGCAACGGCGTCAAAGAGCCAGAGTAAGACCGGTGCGGAGGGGGAGCGGGTGCCCGTGGGCTGGATGACGGTGGGGGCGCATGGACGCGCAGCTGAGCATTTGCCAGCGCAGAGGCGTGGCTGTCTGCGTGGCTGGGCGAGGGCAGCGCAGCTCCCCACACGTGCGGCTTCCAGGGGTCGGTGAAGCACCAGCACCTTGGAGCCGGGGCCAAGGCTGTCACGAGGCATGTGGGGGACAAGCCCAGCCGCTGTTTGCCGTGTACAACGGCCAGTGGCCCAGACACCATCTTAAACGTTGTGGGAGGGCGAACAGGTGGCCGAGGGGTTGCTCCTTCCCCGGGCGCAAGAAGGGGCCAGACGGACCCAGCCCAGCAAGAAGGGACAGCAGGCCCCCGTGGGGCTGGGGCTGCACCACGGCCACAAGGAGCGGTGTCCGTGCTCTCCGTGTCCCCCCGGCATACTCACAGCTGCCGCTGGTAGTATCTCCGGAGGAAGGGGTGAGGCGCAGCTCCCACAGCGAAGTTACTGCTCCCGGTGTCCACCAGGATATTCAGCTGGAGAAGGAAGAGAGACGGGGAAGGCTCGTCACTGCAGTGGGACTGGGGCTGCACCGCCGGCGAGTGATGCTCTCCCTGTCCCCGCGCGTGGCACGCGGTGGCCGCTGCACCGTGCGCTTCCTGGGGAGCCACAGCTCTGGGTCCCCGTCTGGGCAGCAAGCCTGGCTCTGCCCTCCCGACCGGGGCCAGGGCCTGCCCTGCTCGCCCCTGCCCGGCAGCCGGGCTCTCTGCCAGCCCCGCTGCTGGCAAGGGGCAGCCGCGGGCGGGCTGGGACTCCCTGGCACAGCCCTGCGTGCTGCTGCCCGGGGCCGGCAGGGCTCAGCCCACCCGACGTGGGCACGAAGGGCCCTTTGCCCTGGCAGCAGCAGGGCAGGGAGGCTGCCCTGGGGGCTGTTCTGTCTGTGGCGGGCGCTGGAGGGGTGCCGTGCAGCAGCACAGAGCCCCAGGCTGAGCAAGGGCCCTCTTCTGCCGTGCCCTGGGGCAGCCCGGAGATGCCGTGCGAGAGGACATGGCGCTGGAAGCAGGACTCAGCCACATTGGGGTGTTGCACGAAAGGCAAACATTGTCCGGCACCGTGCAAACAGAACGTGATCTCTTCCTCTCAGCACAGCCGGGCCTTGGGCTCCGTGCCTGCTGCTTGAATCTGCAGGCAGGATTTGGCAAGCACCTGGCAAGGCGTCTTGGGGCCGGAGAGAGCAGCAGCAAGACAGGGTGCACGGGCTCCCCTTGCCAGGAAACCTGACGTGTTCGCAAATCAGGTCGGAAGGACTGCACGCGCCCCGCAGCGGGTCGCTGCGTCCGCTAAGGGGCCATCCGTCCGCTGAGCTCTGCTCCCGCGGCATTGCTGCCTGTGCCCTGGATTACCAGCTCACAGGCAGGGTTGGGCAAACATCCCGGCAGGGCTGGGAGCTGGCTAGCCGGGTCCTGCCCCCAGCTGAACCCTGCCCGCGGTCCCCTCCGCCCCGCGAGCGGGTGGGGATGGCTGGGGCGGGAGCGAGGCTCCGCAGGGCTCCTGCGGCCGTGGGGCTGCCGGCTGTGCCGGGCAGCAGAGCTGCGGGGTGAGCTCTGACCCCCCCGCCCCGGGGGGCTGCTTCGCCAGCAGCGTGCCGGGGCTTCAGCCCTTAATCCGCGGAGTCCAAGGGGAGAGGAAGGAGGTTAATGCGCTTGTGCTAATCGCAAAAGCGCTGGGCTACAGCTGCCGGAGTCTCTCCCGCTGAGAGGGGCTGGCTGTGGGCAGGCCGATGTCCTGGGTGCCCCTGGCCCACGGCCGCCTGCATCGCTGGGGGATGCGCAGCAACCCCGGCCTGGCTTCCTGCCTAGGGGAACACTTCAGGCCCCGGGTGAAGGTCCGAGCGGCACGCTCGCCCCTCCGATCGCCCCCGCGGGTGAGCGCCGACAGCTGCCGGGCCAGCTCGGCGCCTGCCGCGCAGCCCGACCTTCCCCGGCAACCGGCACCTGCGGCCTCTGCCGCTGCGCCCGGGCCGTGCCCAGAGCGCTTCTGTTTGGTTGACCATGAGGGGCCATCTGCTCCACGCAGCTCAGCGTCGCGGATCCCCGGGGTACCCAGAGGAGACGGGTTTCCCTGGAGAAAGACCTGCTGAGCTGATGCCGCAGGTGCCAAGGAGGGGTTTTGCTCTGGCCCGTCCGAGAGCAACAAATGTGGCAGGGAGGCGAGGCAAGCCGCACTACGTGGGGCCTGCACGCAATCCCGGCCGGCTACGTGTGTAAGCGACAGCGGGAGCTGCGGCGGGACACACGCCCTGCAGGCTCCGTCCTGCGGAGCGGGGTCATGCCAGGGACCCCCATCCTTGAGACAGCCCAGGCCAGCGCACGGCACGTGGACCGGCAATGCCAGGACATGTGTTGTGCGGACGCTGTCTGTAACCCGTCCGCTGCTCCATGGAAATGACAGCCCCTCTGGGCACCTCGGCGGAAGCAGCGGCTCTGTGTGCCGCGTGCCGCTCCCGGGGTGGCACAGAGGCACCAAGGCTTCGCCATCTGTCCTGAGGCGCTAGCTCGCTGGCTCCCCGTGCTCGGCTCCCGCCCTCTTCCCCATGTATTTATGAGTCAGCCGGTCCTGGGGAGCCTGGCGTGAGCGCACAGCGTAACGAACGCGCTAAGTGATGCGGAGCATGAGAGCAATTCACTGCTGACGGTGGCTTCGCAGTGCAGCGCAGCTCAGAACCAAAATTAAAGGGCAACAGAAGAAAGAAACTTCCTTGCCGGCACCCGGAAGGTGAAAGGAATGGTGAGCTGGGCCGGCAGGGGTAAGTGGGGTGCCTGGGCCGCACGTGCGCCTTTGATAAATACCCTCCCCGCTCCCCCGTGTCCTGCATGTGCACAGCCGTGCTCCGTCATGTGAATCTGCTAATTCCATGACAACGCCTGGAGGGATTCTGCTCGGCACGCGCGTGCCCCGCGTTCACGTTTGGAAGGAGTCCAAGGCTGGAAGATGCTGCCCAAAGGGGTGACAGGCTCAGAAACGCACAAGCGCCTGGAAACAGGTGGTTCACAGGGAAATTAGCTGGCAGCTGTGACACGTGGCCGGTGCCAGGCGAACCATGACAAAATCACGTTTAAAACTAGATTTCGGAAATAATCTCCCCCCTTTTCCCCCTACGTGTGCCCTGCCAGAGCAGAGAATCAACCCCAGGCACAGAGGGGCCAGACAGAGCCCCTCCGAGAGGCTCAAGAGGCTCCTGCGGCGGTGGCTGCGGTTCACGTCTCGCTCGCGCCGCGCTCTCCCGCCATGGGTGCCGGGCGCCCAGGCCGGAGCCGGCTCGCGGGCAAGAGCCGGCCTTTATCCCCGAGCCTACGCGGGCGCTGGGTGTTGCGGCAGCCTGGGCGGCGGGCGCGGGGGGACGCGGATCCCCGGCTCCGAGCCGGCCCCTCGAGGGGCGCTGGGCGCGCAAAGGGACGCGGCCGCGGAAACCTCCGCGACCCCGCCCGTAAGAGCGGAGGAGCTGGGGCGCGCGGGGCGCCGGCAGAAGGCCGGGGCGGGAGCGGGGTCCCGCACGCTGCCTGCCCGCACCGCCGGGGCGGCGGCGAGCACGGAAGGCGCGGGAGCGCGCGCCCAGGCCCTACCTTCTGCGGGGGGCTGCCCACCGTCATCTCCACGTAGTAGCCCTGCCCCGACTTGCCCCGCAGGTTGTCGATCATCTCCACGAAGCTGCCGCCCCGCTCGGCCTCCTCCGGCGCCCGGCGCGCCCGCGGCCCCGGCGGCAGGGCCGCGCCGCCCCGCAGCGGCAGCCGGATGCGCGGCGGGGCCGGGCGGGCGCGCAGGGCGGCCGCCGCCAGCCACAGCAGCAGCCAGGGCCAGGCGGCCGCCATCGCCGCGGCCCTGCCCGCGCCCTGCGCGGCACCGGCGGCTCCCCGCCCCGAAAGCGCTCCTCCCCGCGGGCGGCGGCACGGCGCCTAGCGGGCCCGCAGCGCCCCGCGCCTCGGCCGGGCGGCCGCGCCGGGGCGGGCAGGCGGCGCGGCGGGGCCGAGCGGGGCGGCGGGCATGGCGGCGCGGCGCTCCCCGCCCCGGAAAGCCCGCCCGCGCCCGCCGCCCCGCCCGCCGGCGGAAGCGCTCGCGGCCGCTGCCCGGCCCGCCGCGGCTCGCCCGCCCCGCCCCACCCGCGGCCCGGCGGCGAAACCGGGGCGGCGAGGCCGGGCCGGGCCGCGGGCCGGGCCGCGGAGACGCGTCGCCATAGCAACGCGCGGCTGGGCCCGCCCCGCCCGGACTACAGCTCCCGGCAGGCGCCGCCGCACCGCTGGCGCCACGCGGCCCGGCCCTCCCACCTGCCAATCCGGCGCCGGACCGCCCCCGCCGTCCAATGCTATTTAGCCGGGGGCGGGCGGTGTTGTTGCTGGGGCGGTTGGGACCCGGAAGCAGTGGCGGCGGCGCGGGCCTGGGCAACCCGCCGGCGTCCGTGGAAGCGGCGGCGGCGGCGGCTTCCCCGCCGCCTCCACCGCGAGCCCGGCCCGCCGAGCCTCCGTCGTTCCTGCCCGCCCGGCCACCATATGGGGGAGAAGAGCGGCTTTTTCCCTTCGCCGCCGTGAAGCGGAGCTGTCGCTGCTCCATGCCAGCCTGGCTTCCCGCGGGCCGCCGCTGCTCCAGCCGCACCGGGACGGTAAGGACAGCCCCAAGCCCTCCCCGAGCCCCGGGCGGGCGTGGAGAGGCAGTGTGCCGAAGGGTGACCTGTAAGTCCTCCCTCAGCCCTCATGCCGGGCCTGAGGAAGGGGCTGAAGCAGCGCCGCGACGGAGGAGAAAACAAGAACGAGGCCTGGAGCGAGTTGCCCGCGTCCAAATGTCTTAGTCGGGTACATTTGGGAGGGGAGCGGTGCGGCGTCAGTGATGCTGTTTTGCTTTGGCGTGTCCTGAGAATATCTGTGCCTGGGCACCGCCAGGATTAACTGCTGCTTCTGAGGCTGGCTTTACATAAGAGCTATAAATATGGAGCGGGTGGAGGACAGAGGAAGGTGAAGAGGGTGGCGAAGGCTCAGTTACAGGCAGGGGTGTGGTGATCCTGCTCCAGGTGGTCATCATCAGCACGTTAGCACTGCTCAGCCCCTTCCTGCTGCTGCTCAGCCACCTGGCCTGGCTCCCCACATGCCTGTGCGAGGCTAATGCTGGCCAAATGTGGCCACCCAGAGCCACAGCTGGGGATGTTTGGGGTGGGGAAATTAACTTATGGCTGCCTCAGCCTGTGGTGAAGGGGTTGTAAGGGCCCAGCTGCGGTGGGACTAAATCACTGCCTGCAGGCTTTGAGTTAAATAGCAAAGCTGTTCCCCACAGATGGGATGCGTCAAATTAGGGTCCCCTCACAGCTTCCAAATCGTCCTCTGGGAAGGTGTAGCGAGAAGCTGCTTCGTCCCTGGGCAGCGCTGGTTCAGCTTGGGGACTGCTCTCAAAAAGTGGTGCTGTGCTCTGGGAAAGAGAAAGAGAGAACACAGCTTTTTCCCTTTCTCATTTCAGCTTCTTTTTGCCTGTTTAAAATGTGCCTGATGCAAGTGCTCTTCTTGTGTAGGAGCTTAAAAGCCTGGGGCGGGGAGCAGCTCCGGTTATAACTTCTGTGCTGCTTCAGCTCTGCTCCCTGTTTCTGCAGCCCCTGTGAAGCGTGTGTGGAAGGAATTTGATTCCCTTTTGCTGTGTGCACCGCAGTGGAAGAGCACTGGAAGCGGAGTGGAGAGGTCTGCCTTGTGTGTGTTTTCTTCCCTGTGGGTGGTGTGACCAGGGCACCTTTTTACCCCCTTAGCCTCAGGGCAGGTGCGGAGCTGTGAAGTGGAGGCTGTGCCCCGCATGGTGTTTCCAAGCAGTGTGCAGCTGGCGGGTGGGCTCAACTCCTCACTACCGAACAACTTGTAAAGCAACGCTAAGTGCCAGCAGCCCCTACCTTTCATAGGGGAGGTGGGGACACACGCTTGTGAATAATGTAGTAGTTCTTCCCTTCCCATTGTGCTGTTAATTCACTCCGAGCTGTGGCCCGCTGCCCAGCGCTTTTAGCCGTGTCCTCCTGCCTTTACCAGAATCCATCAGTTCTGCCCTTCCCGGCTGCGCCCATGCTCGGCAGCGTCAGCCCATGCCCTTCCCCTCCGCGGTCCCGGTGTCGAGCTTCCCTCGGGGCTCTGCCACGCGCTGTGTGATGAGGCAGCTTTATTGCTGCGTGCGGTTGCTGGTTGTGATTTTGCGTTGCTGCCAGGTGCAGGGAGCCATGGCAGGAGCTATGGTGCGCATTGGTGACCAGCTCATCCTGGAAGAAGATTACGATGAGACGTACATTCCCAGCGAGCAAGGTAACTGATGCCTGTCCTCTCAGGAGCTGCGATAAGGGATTCCAGCATGCAAGTCACTAAGTGTATTAAGAAAATGAGAATGAGGGAGAGCATGGGTGGAGAGGGTAGAAAAAAGTGGAATTTGTAGAAGGCGGAGCTGAGAAGCTAGCTTTTTGGTTGTAAAGATCAATACCGTTTTGCAGTCTGTCTCCCTGCTTTACCAGCATAGGAGGATGTGCTCAGTGACACATGGGGCTATGCTGGCAGCCCTGGGCAGCTTCATTTCGGGATCAGGGTTTCCCAGTATGCCCATGGCTTTAGCTGAGGAGGGGTGGCTCTATTGCGTAGACCATCTCCACAGCTTCCTCTGGTATTTCTAGAAATCCAGGATTTTGCACGGGAGATCGGGATTGACCCTGAGAAGGAGCCAGAGCTGATATGGCTGGCCAAGGAAGGCATCGTGGCCCCGTTACCACCCGAGTGGAAGCCCTGGTGAGAGCTGTCAGCAGAGTCCCGTTGGGTTCCTGGCCTCCCCTGCCCTTCCCCTGCCGTGTGCCGCCCACGTAGGTGGCAGGGTCCCGGCTGGCGAGGTGGGGTAATGCTGCCGCAGATGTACTTCCAGTGAATGGGGAAGTGTCGTTCTCACTTTCCATGCGGTTTTTGCCAAGCAGCCAGGATATCACTGGGGATATCTACTACTTCAACTTTGCTAACGGCCAGTCCACGTGGGACCACCCCTGTGACGACCACTACAGAGAGCTTGTCATTCAGGAGCGAGAGAAGCTGCTGGCACGTGGCAGCCTGAAAAAGAAAGAGAAGAAGAAAAAAGAAAAGAAAGAGAAGAAAGACAAGAAGGAGAAGCAGTCCCTGAAGCGACCCACAGTGAGTAGACTCTGCTGCTGGGGAGGGCTGGCTGGAGGGTGAATGGGTGACTGTGAATTAGAGGGTCTGTGCTGTTGCTGCTCTGGGTTCAGAATGGCGATCCCCTGACAAGCGATCCTGTCCAGCAGGGTTGGCTGAGTTTGGTGAAAATCCAACAGAAGTGGTGTTACAAATCCACAGTAGTAGGGAAGTTTTCCTGTAGAAGGAGTGGGGGTGCCACAGCCCTGTGATGCTCTTGCTGAGAAGGATATGGCATAAGCCTTGGTACCAGCCAAGGATGCTGGTGCTCAGCCGCAGGTATTCAGAGCGCTGGAGAGATGTCCTTCCTTGGAGAGGCCAACAAATAGTGTTTATACTGTGTCCATGCATGTGTTGCTGTGATACCCAGATGAGGAACACAGGTGTAGATGTGAGAGGTTAGTCTGCGTTGCTGTTGGTATCTGCAACAAGCATAACCAAATTCCCTTTTTGAAATAATGAGAGCGATAGTAATGAAAGAAAATGCTGAAAGTGAAGTCTTGAGGCTTTCTGAGTTGAAGAGGTCTACGCCTTGAGTGACAACGCAAGGCACAATCTTTTCCCATGGAGATTTCTCTCGTGTGCGTAGATATAACTTCAAGTGGTCAAAAATTTACGTGCCTATTTATACAAGAAATTGTGTATTAAGTCTCTATCTCTACTGTAGATAGATAAGGGTAGATATAGTTGCATGTTAGTTACTTTCTAATATTTATCTACTTAGGAAATGCAGCCAGGGATGCTTCCTTCAACATCCCTTTGCCAAGTGCTCTCTGTCATTCTGCCACCCGGGCAGGAGAGGCCTGAGCCAGATCCAGATAGCCAGTGTAGAGATGAAGGCTGCCTTGAGGAAGGCCAAGGGAGACCGTCAGACAGAAGTGACTCGAGGAGAGTATTTGCAGGCACGTGGCCAAATGAACTGTGTCCCTTGCTTGTTTCCAAGTTCAGCAGACCATGCCAGACCTTACCTGATGGGGAGGAAGTTTTAGGAAAAGTCCCCTGTTCTAGCAGCCTGGATGTAGACATCCACCAAGACCAATATATGCCTTTAGAAATGCAAGACAAGCTTTGTCTTGACTCTTCTGACTCGCAGTCTGATGATTTAGAGGTTAGGACACCAGCACAACCTCTGTGTGCATTGGAGAAATCCTGTTCACAAGACTTTAAGAATGTCAAAACTCTAGTAGAGGCCCTTGAATACAAAATCCTACTCCTTGAAGATGAAGCGCTGAAAGAAGAGTGGAAGATGAAAGACTTGATGGACAAGTGTGGCCATAAGCCTGATCATCACGCCTCGGTCAGAGGGAAGTCTACAGGACCGGGTGGGTGTGTGCAAAGAAGTCCAGATGTATTGCAAGCCAGAGAAGAAGAAAGCTTTTACTGCAGGAACAATGAAGTGAATCTTTCTGATGCCAGTCCCACAGATGACTGGAGCTGGCAGGAGACGGCTGATCTTCCATATGCTGAGGAAGAGCTGAGATCCTATGGCAAGGTATCTGAGAGTAGGAGTAAGAGAAAAGTTGAAGATGAGTCTTTGGTTCAAGCTATCAGGCTATACAAGAAGCATGAGACCATCAGCAGACCTGAGAGAGAGGGTTTAAAACTGATGGAAGCAGGAGCATATATAGAAGTAGCTGGTAGCGATGGTACGCTAGAGAGCCGCGCTGCAGTCCCTCAGGGGATCGCTGATATACTACCCTGCTTCCAAGGGGTAGATGTGAAGAGAGGAATAGATGCGAGTCTTCATTCTGCAGTGGATCCTATATCAAAACCTGCCTTTTCACCTGCTAAAGATGGCCGGAGAAAGGATGAAGGAAATGGCTTGGTATCAGAGTGTGATACCAGCGATTCTGCTCGTTCTCATGACGATAATGCACCCCGGGTACTGGGAGCGAGCCATCACTTCTCTCCACACCACGAGTCTGGGAGACAGAAGGATGTGCACTTCGTTGCAGAAGAGACTCTCCTGCCTCGTCTGCTCCTGGGGTCATCCTCAGCTCAGATGCCAAGTCCTGCTCAGAAGTCGGAGAGGGAGTGGGGCTCCGAGGATATGAAACTGTGCCGCAGGCCAGAACCCCAACGCCTTAGTCTTACGGTGGATTTCTGTGGGAAATGCACTGCCCAGAAGTCTGATGGTGCTGGAGTACAAGCAGAAGCGACAAGAGCAAGCGGAAGGACAGATCAAACCCCAGGAGTGCGGGGAGAGAAATTTGCGGCAGACTTGCAGGTTGAGTGCCAGGGGAGCGGCGGTCTCTGTCCGTGCGTGAAAGCAGAGGCGACCCAAACCAGAGAAGCCATGGGTAGTTGCAGCAGACTAGAGGTTGGTGAAGGAGCAGGTGGGAATGAGGTAGGATTAAGTCTTTTGTGATGGCCCTTCCATTCTAAACCCTTCCGGAGAAGCGAATGTGGGATTTTGCTGCTAAGCTAAGTTTCAGGAGAGAAGGGGTGAAGACATCTTGTCAGAGGGCATGTGAGCAGATGCAGCATTGGTCTTAGTGTTTTCCCAAAGCTCGGGAGGTAGCTTGATGAAAGAACCTTGGTTTGTGACCTTCCTCACATGGCAAACGCCGCACAACTCGTACTTTTAGTTTTGCAAGGGCGAAGGTGCCTTCTCAACTGAAAAACAGATGTTGGGCAGTAAATCAAGTGGGATGGCAACCTCAAGTACAAAATCATCTGTAATTTGGGCTCTAAGGCTCTTTGTAGTAAGCACACTGCAAAGTTGGTGTGTTTCCCTGGAGATCCCACAGTCTAAACTGAAGGGGAATAGCTTATTCAGTTATTTTTAGCTTCATTTTGCTTGTTGGATCTCAAGTCCCAGAGCGACCGAGTTGGTTAAGGTGATGTGACAACCATAAGGCAAAGCCAGCTGTCAGGCATCCATGTCTAGTACCTTGACAAATAGACTCTGTTCCCTTTTAAATGAAAGGAAAATGGGAAAAAGTTTGAATGAACTAGCTTTCTGGAACAAGGAGTTACAGTGGTTACAGGCCTTTCTTTTGCAGCTGGGTGCGGTACAGACTTGTCTGAGCACAGTTCAGTTCTTGGGTGGCTGCAGCTGAGGCTTTAAGACACCAAGGTAGCTTACAGGTGCGGTGACCCCATCTGTAAATGTAACTTTCTCCTTCCTCTGACTGGCTGGATCATTTTGTTGTGTTTTGCCTAATTTTTTTTTTCCCCTCCATTGCTTATAGCAGGGTCCTGCCCTTCACTGGGAAGAATGTTCCAGGTTGTTTTGTCTTTGTCCATAAGTAATTGCCTCGATTTAATAAGAACTTCCCAAATTTTTTTTTTCTAGAGGAAAAAAAGTGAGCTGAAAGGTCACTGTGTGTAACATTAATGAGTTGCTTGGCTCTAGTTTTGCTGGTACCCAGCTGCGACTCCACCAAACCAGTAGCTCGGGTCCCTAATTACCAGCATGTGGTGGTGCTCAGTTAGCTGGTAAGGACTGTGACTATATAAATATCAGCTAAACTGCAGATTATCCTGAAAGTTTTAATTAGCCTGATGGAAGTGAGTTTATCTTTGAAGGACAGCTATCATCTTCTGCTCCATACCCATAGTTAATGGCCATCTGCAGAAAATGAGTAGTTAAGCCCAGAATGTGCGATTTTATTCTGTTGCCGTTGCTGCGGCAGCGACTTGGTGGAAGAAGGTTTGCCGCAGATTCTTCTCCCTCTCCCCACCCCTCGGTGTGCAAGCGAATTGTGAGCAACGCGCACGCGTCGCCTTTGCCCGGAGACGTGACCGTTCCGTTTGGCTTGGTGGGATTCCCCACCCGAGCGGTCTCGCCTTGCGACGGGCTGCGCGGCTTAAACTAGAAGCAGGCGTATGCCACGACTGTCTCTGCAGCGTGCCGGTACGGCCCAGCGCCGCCGCTTCAGCAGCGCACACCCGGATTCGGCGATGGGTTCCTGTGCTCTGTGTCTGCCCAAGATTACGGGCTGCAAGCAGAGTGAATTCTATGAGGGGAGGCTGTGAATTCTATGAGGGGAGGCTGTGAATTCTATGAGGGGAGGCTGTGAATTCTATGAGGGGAGGCTGTGAATTCTATGAGGGGAGGCTGTGAATTCTATGAGGGGAGGCTGTGAATTCTATGAGGGGAGGCTGTGAATTCTATGAGGGGAGGCTGTGAATTCTATGAGGGGAGGCTGTGAATTCTATGAGGGGAGGCTGTGAATTCTATGAGGGGAGGCTGTGAATTCTATGAGGGGAGGCTGTGAATTCTATGAGGGGAGGCTGTGAATTCTATGAGGGGAGGCTGTGAATTCTATGAGGGGAGGCTGTGAATTCTATGAGGGGAGGCTGTGAATTCTATGAGGGGAGGCTGTGAATTCTATGAGGGGAGGCTGTGAATTCTATGAGGGGAGGCTGTGAATTCTATGAGGGGAGGCTGTGAATTCTATGAGGGGAGGCTGTGAATTCTATGAGGGGAGGCTGTGAATTCTATGAGGGGAGGCTGTGAATTCTATGAGGGGAGGCTGTGAATTCTATGAGGGGAGGCTGTGAATTCTATGAGGGGAGGCTGTGAATTCTATGAGGGGAGGCTGTGAATTCTATGAGGGGAGGCTGTGAATTCTATGAGGGGAGGCTGTGAATTCTATGAGGGGAGGCTGTGAATTCTATGAGGGGAGGCTGTGAATTCTATGAGGGGAGGCTGTGAATTCTATGAGGGGAGGCTGTGAATTCTATGAGGGGAGGCTGTGAATTCTATGAGGGGAGGCTGTGAATTCTATGAGGGGAGGCTGTGAATTCTATGAGGGGAGGCTGTGAATTCTATGAGGGGAGGCTGTGAATTCTATGAGGGGAGGCTGTGAATTCTATGAGGGGAGGCTGTGAATTCTATGAGGGGAGGCTGTGAATTCTATGAGGGGAGGCTGTGAATTCTATGAGGGGAGGCTGTGAATTCTATGAGGGGAGGCTGTGAATTCTATGAGGGGAGGCTGTGAATTCTATGAGGGGAGGCTGTGAATTCTATGAGGGGAGGCTGTGAATTCTATGAGGGGAGGCTGTGAATTCTATGAGGGGAGGCTGTGAATTCTATGAGGGGAGGCTGTGAATTCTCTCTGCTTTCAGCCTGTAATCTTGAGCAGAGCACAGGAACCCATTGCTGAAGCGGCGGCGCTGGGCCGTACCGGCACGCTGCAGAGACAGTCGTGGCGTACGCCGGCTTCTAGTTTAAGCCGCGCAGCCCATCGCAAGGCGAAACCGCTCGGGTGGGGAATCCCACCAAGCCAAAGGGAACGGTCACGTCTCCGGGCGAAGGCGACGCGGGCCATTGCGTGCGCGTTCCTCAGAGGTGAGGACGTTGGTGGTTCCCAGGGCTCTTGCTGCCCTTTGAAAGGAAGAAGTGTGTTCGAGCGCTCCTTAGAGATGTGCCGCAGCAGAGCTGCTTTCTGCTGCCTGTAACTTTTCCACTGGTGCAAGGTGAGGAAGCAGCCTGTGTTTGGATCTAAAAAGAGACGGCAGTTGCAGCTTGTGGAGAGTAGGAGGCTTCTTGCCATCGGAGCGGTTTCCGCTTTGTGCTGCGCAGAGTAGCAGGGCAAACAGAAGTGAAGCTGCCCAGTTTGCCTTGGGTGCGTGATGTTGGGTAATGAGCCTCCCCTGAAGGGTGCTTTGTGTGGGTGCCTGCAGGTGGGTGAGCTAGCATGGCTGTTGTTCTCTTGCTGCTGGAGTAATGCCTGTTTATTTTCTGCATCGCCTTGCTGCTGGAAAGTAAATTACCGTATTTGGGCGAGCCTTTGGAAGACTAAATGCGTGAGTAAGTCAAACTGCTGTTCCTCGCACGTCTCGTGCTGGGAGTGGGGTCTCACAAGCAGTTTTCCAGTGGTGGTAGGTTCAGTATCGGCAGGCAGCGTTGGCGCAGGGGAGCGCTTTCTCTCCTTCCGCAACAAGGAGCGTGAAGTGTGCGGCCGTGCTCTCTTATCGGTGATTCCCTTCTGCGTGCTCCAGCCCTCAGGCACCCTGCTCGCACCCATCCAGGCGCCCCCGGGGAACCTCGCTCCGCTGCGTGGCCTTGCGGCGGCTCCAGCCGGCATCCTTCGCGGGTCGCTCAACTCGGACGCGGGAAGCTCGGTGGACTCCAGCCTCATGGGCAAAGGAGGAATGCAGGTAAGGCTCCGCAAAAGGCCACAGGCGTGGTGATGCTTTGGAGCTTAAATCGCAGCATTTGTGATCTCTTGTCAGTTTTTCAAGTACTTTTGTCGGTTAAAAAACCCACTTTCCTACTCTCTTTCACTACATTTCTTGTCTCTTGCTATTTCTGGAGATCCTAGTGCTAAAGTGGTGGTGGTGGTCTTTCTTCTGTTATGTGTAGCATCTCAAAAGAATTGTTTCAAGTACTTTTGGGGCGGGAAGTCTGAGTTCATTTCTAGTAGAACTTTGATTTGTGTCCAAATAAAGCCTGATATACGGTACAGATAATGTAATCTGAAATTTTTTCAAATAATACTTTCATTCAGCTATTATCTGCTGAGATTAAAAAATGAAAAGAGCAACTTTCTGGATGAACCTAAGACTTACAATCACATGAAATGATTGTTTACAGAACGTGCCCTTTGGGTCAACAAAGCGAACGTGTTTCAAGTGGTAAGAAATTGAGCCTTTAAAGGGAAATTAAACAATAGATGTGCAAAAAAATATACAAAACCATCTTCACTGAAGGCTCTCTTCTTGCTCAGTTAAATCTTGCCGCTGGTGATTTCAAACATTTTGTTTTATTAAGGTCTTGACTGAACCGGTGTTCTGAGGCATAGGGTAGGTTTTGCAGATCTGCTTCTTTAGGGTGGGAGCCCCTTTGGCGTAAGGGGAGCTGTGGCCTCCTAAAGAACGTCCTCTCCCAGCTGGCTGTGGCCCCACAGGACGCAGGCAGCGGTGTAATCCCGAGCGCCTACTCGCAATTCAGCAGCTTCCCTGCCGCTGGCCCGTTCCCGTGCCGCTGGGTTTGCATCCCCCCTTTCTCTTCAGCTGTCCTCTGACTTCCCTTTCTTTCTGACCTCGCAGCCTGCGGAGACCTGTAAACCCACCAGCCAGACCAAGAAGTTGCTGGGCTTGGTCTGCGAAGAGGAGAGTTCCTTGAACACGGCGGCTCTGGATAAAGGCAGAAAGGAAGAGGAAGAAAGCGAGAATGAGGTAGTTTGTGTGCCTTGGCTCTTAATGCGTGTCGGTAACGACAGAGCATGAAGCCTCAAGGAATGAACGACTGATGCTCCCCTGGTAATAGCTGCTTGACCGTGGTTGCTCCATTTGACTCTGGGTCTTAATTTGCGCTGCCTTTCCTCTGGGTGTTTGGTCGCCAAAAAGCATCTGATGGGGTTTTCTGATCGTACTCCCTATAAGTCAGTCTGCCACAACGTGTTTCCAAAATGAATTGGCCGTAGGTGTATTGCCTCTGTGTATTGCTACGGCTCTGCTGCCGTCTTTCACCGATTAGGAACCCGCAGTTCCTCCTGGGTGGGCTGTGGGATTTCAGAGGTCAGAACTCAATTTTGGCCAGCTCTTTTTTTTAAATACCTTTAGAGTCTCCGTGGGACAACGAGGCTGTTCAAAAACCTGCACATGGATGTCAGTGCCCTGGGAGGCAGCTTTGACTCCGAGGTAAGAATGTGGGTGACATGAGACGGGCAGGAGAGGAGCTGTGGCACTACCCAGCCTGTGTGTGTATCAAAGGCAGGTTTGTGCTTGAAGGAGAATGCTTGCTGTTCGGTAGATGAGCTTTGAGAGCGTTTTTGCACAGTGTGGAGCTTTCGTTCATTCTGAATGAAGAAAGGGAAACTTAGAGCTGCGTAGATGTGATAGGCAGGCTGGAAATCGGCTCTTCCAAGGAACAGCGGAAAGGAGAGGGGCTCTGATCGGAGAGGTGCCACTGTGCTTGCTGTGGGAGGAAAGCTTGTTGAGGAAGAGGTGCGGTTTGCTTCCTCATTGCTTTTTTTCAGTGCGTGTAGCTTATTTGCAGCTGAAGACACAACGGTGTCATTGGGGAGAGGACATTCTGGAAATGCCGTTCTTGCACTGTCGCTCAGTTTGACAAGAATCATAGAAACATCCCCGTGGAGCGCATGCGGCCGCTTCTCCGTGGCAACCTAAAACCTGTTTTCTTCTTGCACTGCTGATAAATTCCATGGCTCAGACACCAGGCACCAGCCATGAGCTAGTAAACACGCGTGTCCTTGCGCAAAGATTTCGCTTTCCCTGCGGGCGTGCGTTCTCTGCCTGCGCTTTCTTAGCGGTGATCTGGCTTAAGATGACAAGGGCACAATGGGACGCGCGTTGCAAGCAGCTCTGGTGATTCGGCCCGACTGTTTGCACTGACATTAATCCTTTCTTACCGCTTTGAAAATTCTGTTCCGGTATCTGAAAGGCAAATTAATTTCTTTGGAAGCGTTTTACGGTATTTCCCTTATCCTCTTCACAGTGTACAAAAATTAAGCTGTAAAGTACTTTGCTGGAGAACCCATTCACAGTGCTGGGCAGAAACTGTAAAGGCTTATGCTAAAGTGGATGTGAAAAAGGCCTGACTTTCTCATCTCCAAACAACAAGCAGCCTGTTGGGGCTCAATTCATCACTGAAATGTTAATGCGTCCAGGAACAAAGAGCTGCCTTGGCATTTCAGTGCTGTGGCAGGGCTTCAGGAATCTATTTATGAAATGGTAACTGCTGCCCAACAGCCAGGCTCTCTTAACCCAGATAGGCGATATCTTAGTCCAGATAAGATATTGGTGCCCCACTGGAAAATTATCGTTTGCTTGTAGTTCCATGAGATGGCAGTAGAAAGGCATTCCTAGGAGCGAGCCTCAGCCTGCAGCCCGAGCCGTTCTCCAGTTGCCCTACAGAACGGGGACGAGGAAAGGATTCGTATAGCAAGCCTTACTGGGTGGAAATCGAAGCAGTGATAGGGGGGAAAAACTGGTTTCATGTAGGCTGTGGAGCAGGATTGAATACTTATATTCAGAGGAAATAAGCGTGTGGTTTCAGTGAATTGCTGAGATGTGAGAGTGGAGGCTGTGTTGAAGATGGCACAAGCGTTTGGGAGAGAGGGAGGAGAGATGAGAAGAAAGGTCGTGCCCTTCAGTGGGCTTTTCCTCTCAGTGGAGCAAGGAGTAAGTTAGCTGGGGAAAAGGCTCTGAAAACGAAACCCAAGTGAGGAGCTGGAGAACTTGAGGTGTGAGGCTTGTGTGTAGTGGTTAGAAATGTGCTCTTGGAAAGAGGACTTTGTCTAGGCAACTTGGTCTGCTTGGCTACTCGTGGGGTTAGCTACCGCCTGAACCCAGCTTGCTTGCCTCCTGAACGGTTGCTGCAGACACGTGAGACTGCTCTAAAAGACAAAAGGGCTTTGGGATACTGCAGCATGGGGCAAGAGGACGACAAGGTGTGGAAGCGGCTCTGGGTGCCTGGGGAGAGGGTCCCACGGCAGCAGACGGGCTCCCCCATGCAGTGCTTGCAGCTTGGGCGGCTGAGTACTCTGCCTTCTGTACCGGTCTGTCGCTGGGTGAATGCCGGGAGTCACGGGGCCCTTTATGTGGGGGAGAAAGAAGCCATGCAAGGCTGCTTTCCCAGGTGGAGGTGCGTGAAAGGGAGCGCCTCTGTAAATCACCACTGTGCGATACAGCTGGTGCGGAGATGCACGTGCGGGAAGCAGTGCTGCCGGTTCCCAGGAAACGCAGGCGTCCGTAAAATATCGGCGCCAGGGTGACTTGCGAAAGGGGAGGAACGGCTGACGTGTTCGCAGCCTGGCGCTCTCCCGTGCTGGGGGAGCGTGGCTGAGAACTGCGGTAGTGAGCCACGGCTCGCGGGGCGTCCAGAGCTGGGAAGAGTCTGGCAGGACAGGCTAGCAAGGTGACGGAGCTGGAAGAGCAACAGCAGTGCAGCATGCGAAGCGTGAGCAGCTTGTTTGGGAACCCGGGCCTGTGAGCTCCCAAGCAGAGGCTGGAAAGCTGTTCAGCCGGAGAACTTTCCGCTCCAGGGCTGCGTGCAGGGGGTGACCCGTCACAGGCAGGGCAGTGACCTGTCACAGCGGGTCACCCGACCAGCTTGGAGGGTGGTGTGAGGATTCTTTGCTAGTGGATGTGTTACCCACCCACTAGGAGAACAGCAAGGCGGATGAGGAAAACTGTGGCAGCCCGTTAGCTGATGTCTCTGAAGCTGATCTCCGGCACCGAAGGAGTTCTGCGGAAGAAGCCGGCAGCCTGAGAGAGGTGATGAGTGGCTCTGACATCACAGCCCTGCTTGCGTGATGTTACTGAAGCTTTGCATGCAGTAGGCAGCTTCTAGTGTTGTGGTGTGGATCTGATCGTTGCTTGGTTTGTTTCTTTTGCTGGTATCGCACACATGGAAAGAGGGGTAAGCTTAAAAACCATGGGCAGATGCTACCCAGGTGAGGTCTGGCAAACCTAATCCTCTCTCTGTACGTTTGTGCCTGAGAACAGGCTGAAATCGGGGAGCACATCCAGCTTCCGAAGGCATTCTGTATGCAGTATGAGATTTTTTTTTTTCCCCTTCTCTTCTTCCTCTTAAAGGTGGAAAGAATGTGATACTTTTGTGGTAGTCTCTTACGTTCAACCTGTTCAAGTCCAAAAACTCCTGTTCCCTGAGAGGAGCAGGAGCCAGTTTTGGTGGCTGCTGTTCGTACCAGCTGTTCATCTCTGGATCAGGTGCCTTTCCAAAACCTGGTCCCATAGGTATCGACGTGCTTTTCTCCAGACTCACGTCAATCGCCGGAAGTCTGGAAGTAATGTCTTTGGTAGGCAGGAATTTCATGTCGCTCAGCTGTGTCTAAAATGTGTTACAGCTTGTGAAAAGATCAGCTGAAGCCGATAATAACCGGACTGACTCGTGCTAGCTCTGAAGTCCATAGAAAATCTATAGTCTGTTTTTGCAGGAGGAAACCCTCCCTCCTCCTCCTCCACCTGTGTGTCTGACCTGGCATAGTTCCCTCTTCCAGAGCGCCGCGTTTGCGGCCGTTAAGGTGTTACGTTAACAAAAATTTTGTCCGAATCTGTCCTTAAAATAGGAGTCTACCAGATAAAGACATTTTTCTGGGATATTCTAGTAACTGAGGTAAACTTGCCTGGAGAGAAATCTCTTTGTGTGCGCAGGGTTATTGGATACGTCGGTATGTTCTGTGGCGAGTTGTGCCTCTCAAAGGGAAATATCTGAACTGTTTTGAAGCGGAAGAATCCTGACTGGACTCATATGGCATATCTCTTCTTGGGCACTGTCGGGTGTCCTGGAGAGAGGTCCTTGGGAAAACTCTAAAACAAGCCTGTCCAAAAGAGAGCACAACTTCCCAGATGCCTGATTTGGGGATCTGGTAATCCCCAGGTAACAGGAAGCGTAGTGAGGACTCCTCCACCGGAATAACCCTGAAGACGTGCCACTTGCGCGTGTCTTTTGTGGGTTCTGGAATCAAAAAGTTAGCGAGGCCTTTGCGGAGCCTCGTGTGGCTGGCGGCGCGCTCGTGAACCTCCGCTGAGCAGGCACCGAACTGCAAAGGGGCCATCAGCTTTCACTTACTACTTTGCGAGTCGCAGGTGAGGCTCTGAACTGCCGTTTTTTGGCAAGTACCCAGGGATTTGATTTCTCTGCCCTCTTCTCCAGTCTGATGGATGGCTCGCTCAGCCCTGAGAAGGGGTCTCAGACAAACGACGTGCTAGGAGACGTCCTTTCAGTCTGCCCCAGCTCCGGCTTAAAGCTGACAGCATTCCAGTTGCACTTTGATAAAAATACATCGTTGAAGTATGCGGTCTGTGTATGGTCCACGCCGTACACACACTGCAGCTAATATTAGACAAGACACTCTCGCCGTTTCGTTAATGCTGCGCTAAGGCGTGCTAGCAGACTTGAGATGAGGGAACCTTTTCGTGTCGCCTCCTGGCTGTTGTGCTTGTTGTTGTGAGTTTTGTGGGCCGCCCCGCTGCTGGGAGAGGTAGTCAAACCTTTGGGTGACTGAGCTTTAATTGGGGATGGTTCTTCCCTGGGGCCAGTGGGTTCCGCTGTTTCTCAGTCTAGCGTGTTAGCTAGTCACGGTCTCGTTCTGAGCTTGAGCGGGGCTTAAATCAGTGCCTGCCCTCGAGTTTGTCTCGCTAGACGGTGGGATGATTGCATCCTGCTTACTCTTCTCTGGTTACAGTTTCAGACAGAAGTTAAATGGCCAGTAATGCCATTTCTGCAAACTTCCATCTCTCACTGAGCAGATCCAATGCGGCAGCATAAATGGGCGTACTGCAGAGCACGAAGGGTGCTCCCAGGGGCTGGTGGGCCTTGCAGCAGCTGCTGCTAACTTGTATCTGCTGAGACCCTGTGAATAAAAAAAGCAACAGATTTAAAAAAAAAAAGTCTGAGCCCAAGAAATGAGTATGTTTTTCTTAAAGAAGTTTGTTCTCTTTTGAGAAGGGCCATATGGAAAGAAATCAAGCTGGTCTGGAAGTCACCCAAAGCTTTGCCATTTTGCTTGCTGTAGGAGAACCCATGCTCTTTCTGATCCCTGCATCCTCCCAGAGAGAGGGTAAAGAATGCTGTAGCTATAATTGTGTTTGACTTGCTGCCTAGAAGGAGTCTTTAAAATCAAGACACACTGAAGAAGGGCGGGAGTCTTCCTTGGATTCTGACGCTGCGTGCCCTCCGACTCCGGTTCAGGTCCTTCCTGGAGATGCTGACAGTAGCCTGTCTGGCCAAAACAAGGAGGACTCCGATGGGAAACTTGCTGGGAATGAGCAACTGGGCAAGAAAGATGCCGAGGCAGAAGGTGACATCTCAGCTGATGAGCTGCCACAGTCTCTGGGGGAAAGGAGTGCAGCAGGGGCAGATGTGCCTGGTGGTCCTGGGCAAGCTGGAGTTTCATCTCCGGTGGCAGAGCCGGATCAGCTGGCAAGCCTGGCTGCCACCCTCGACACCGTCTCTGTTGATGAAAAGATAATGAATGAAATGAGGGAAGAAGCAGCAGCTGATCTGAAAACAGACAGCAGGCTGGATGCTGGCCAAGTAAGAGACCTGGGTGGGTTGGGTTTGGTGGGGAAGCCGCTGTGGCTGTTCCCCTTGCTTTGTAAGACCCTGATTCAGGAAAGCTCTTGGAGCACTTGCTCGTTTTCCGTTAAGTCGGCATGAGCGCTTTCCTAGTCAGCAGGGGGGCCCTGGGGGGGGCACAAGCGCTCCAAATTCCCAAATCGGCATCTTTAGCACCGAGCTAGGAAATCGTTCTTTTAATATGTACACAAAGTGCTGTCCAAAGCAACCGACAGGCAAAAACCCCGAGCTGTGACGTGTGTTTCGAGTCTTGGAGAAGTAAGTCTCTGCTCTCGGTGCTGCCATCTGCACTAAGCAAGCAGGTTTTATAATGAAGTTCGCACCAAGCCCAGCTGTCCGCGCTGCTTTGTTTCTCTCCTTCTGTTGTTTCTCTCAGCTTATGCAGAGATGGGGCAAAAGCGTCAAGTGAGCCGCCAGCTGCGATATTCACAGCTCTGCGGAAGGATGCGACGGGGAGCCGTGAGGTCAGAGCCGGGAAGGGCGATACCTCAGGGCTGGCTCCAGAGCTGTGGCTCCAGTCTGCCCAGCATAGTACCTTCCAGTCTGCCCACCGCTGCTCTAGCGTGCTCTGGGAAGAGAACTGGCACGCAGCTGACTGCGGTCAGCTCAACCAGGGCATTTGAGTGCAGTCCCTGGCAGGAGAACCACGGAGAAGCGTCATAGGGTGCAGAGGGGTTCGTGGCCTGGCCCCTGCAACTGGGGTGCCAGACAGATGTGCGCTATCCGCTCCTCTTTGGTGTCTCCCAGAAACCTGGGAATACGAGATCTGATAAACTGTTTCTTTCCAATCTAGCTTCCTTCCTACTGATTTGGATGACTTTTCTAGTTTTGTTGATGTGCAGTGTCTTTAAGAAATGAGCTGTAAAACTGAGCCTGGAAAATACGCTCTGTCCTGAAGAGCTTCAAGTTGAAAGCTTTGCTTTTACGAAGCCTTGCCTGCATGCTTGCTCTGTGTGTCTGGGTCGTTCTGCTGAACCTCCCCACGGCAGGGCTATGCGGGCGTTCGCAGCGAGCAGCTGGGTATTGTTTCCATGATGGCTGGCAACATTGGAGTCCTTGCTGTGATTAGGCATGACAAGATGTGCTTTAAAGCCCCTCTGAGATCACGGTACTGTTCTGTGTGGCTTCACCCGTTTGTGTGGTGGGCTGGGGAGTTCTCAGAGCTGCAGAGATCCTTGCAGAAGGAATGGAGGACAGGAACCAAGTGCCCTTTATCGGGGATATTTGAGGAGCGCTTCTCTGCCCTCCCCAGCCCCGTCTCCTACCCCTGCCCTCCTTCCTACAGTCCTTTATCTCTGTGAAGTGGTGGTGTGTGTTTTTCTGGTGGGTCACACCCTTAGTCTCTCTCCCGTGACGTTCCATCACCTTTTCTTCCCTACATTAGAGAGGCCAGGCTTGTCTTCCCAAGTATGTGTTGTCCCCTCGTTGGAAACGCCTGGCTGAAGCTCCAGGGCTAAGATGTGTGCAGGCTGTAACGCGTATCTTCTCTCAGCTTTCAAAGGCATCAGAGACCAGCGACTGTGGGGAGGACTTGCAAGTCTCTCGCCGCTCGGACCGTGAGCTGATTCGGCCTATGGTGAGTCACTAAAAGCTCCTTGTCCCTTGCTGTGGGCTTCGCGTTCCTCTGGGAAGGTGCAGCCGGTTACTGCTGCGCGCACCTCTTGCGGTCCAGCTACCCGACTCCTTAATTGATAAGCAATGACCTTACAGCCGTGGCTCAGGCCGGCAACATCATCCTGCGCTTAGCAGGATGACTGCGGGTGAGGTAATATCCCTGGAAAAGTAGGTCACTCGGAGCTGGGACTGTGCTCGGATAATTGCAAAAAGGAAAATAATAAGCAATGTAGAAATTATGCTTTAAGGGACGTGGTGGCTTTTTCTAAGGGGAGTCTGTATGGCCGGGAGACCTGGCTCCTGAGGGTCCCAGAGGGGAGAAACGTGCAGGAGAGCAGCCCTGAGCCAGGGGGGAGATGCCCATCAGCCTCTCCTCGTCTCCACAGGAAAGTGCCGTTGCCATCTGCCAGTGGGAGCAGAGGCAGCATGGCCAGCAAATGGCTGAGAATATCATTATTTATCAGCGTGAGTACAAGCCTGCGCGTTGGCAAGTGGCTGCCGCCTCAAACAATACCTCTTGTAGCGCTCGCTTGTGGGCATTTGTGCATGCAGATGCACGCGCTCCGTGTGTGCAGCCAAGTGTGAGGACCCCCGGAGACTCTGCCAGGACCGAGAATTATCTCGGAGAGTGAATGGCTTGTGGGCAACTTGCAGGAGCTGACTCTGAGGGGGAGATCTCAGAAAATCTGCAGCGGTATCATAAACGAGAGCAGTGGAGGCTGGGGGAAGATCTGCCGTTCGCTTTGGACGTACCACGTGTCACCTCTGCCCGCTGCGGTGGGTGCCGTGGAATCGCGTGCTGGTAGCACGGCGGCTCGCCGCCCTGCGTACCCACCGTATCCTGGTGTGGCATCGCGGTCCCCCGGCCTCGCAGGGAGACTTTCCCTGGGGACTGTTGGGGAAGGGAGCCTCCGCGCCGCATGCTGCCAGCGGCCAAGCCCACGGGGATTCCTGATTTATTGGGCACCCCGTCTGCCACCGTCCCAGCAGATAGCTCTGCGCAAACCACCTTCCCTGCCTGCGCCTCTGCAGCTTGGGAAGGGGAAAGACCAACTTGCTGCTGGCCGAGCCCCTGCCCCAGCCATCTGTCTGCAGTGCAGATATGGACTATGCTTGGAGGTGGGCCTGAGTCTTGGTGTAGCCATCTCCTATGTCCTGTAAAATTTTCTGATTGTTGAAGTATCTAGCACTACGGAAGACTCGCTGTCCGTGGGTCGGTGAGTGTGGGTTCCAAGCTGTGTTAGGATTTTGCTCTCGTCTCTTGGCATCTCTGGCAAAACCTGCACGTGCTCACCAGATGCTGATCTTCTGCTTTCTTCTTTAGGACTTGGCTTTCCAGAGTCGGCTTTCTGAGCAGGTGCTGGACGCGGGGGTTCTGTCTCCTGTTTCGGCTGGCCCCACGTGCGAGGTGAGCGCTATAGACGCGAGCAGGGACCGATTCGTGAATAGGCAGGGCGCAACACTGTAATGGGGTGCGCTAATGGCAGGATGATGCCGTCGGCACAAAGGCTTTGCAGGGGCAAACGGGATTGACGTGTTAAGTGTCTGGGATTAGAGCGGGGCTGCTCGTGCGTTGTTCCTCCTGTGGAGAGGAGAAGCACGAAGAATGTCCTTTTCGAGTAGAGGTGGCTTGAGGGGTGCATGCGTGCAAGCTCACGTGTGTGCCTTCCCTGCCCGATACAAGCGTGGATCAAGCGTAGCTTTCCTGGGGAATGGTGTGAAGCAGAATCTATTTTTCTTTCGTGAGCGTATACTTGTCCTTTTCTTTCTCTTAAGCAGATGGAAAGCATTCGCGTAACAAAACGATAGTACAAGTGGGAAGAGAAGGAGGTTAACTCCCTCTGACAGATTTTGGTTTAGGGAAGCTTATTTTTAAGCATCTGGCTGTCTTGCCTGCTTTCGTGTCGGGCTGGGGGGGAAGTAGGCTCCTTCCAGTGAGTCTGGCATGTGAAGGAGCACATGTATGCATGCACATGCTTGTGCTTCCTCTATCACATTAGCCCAGGATGTAGCTATGATCGGGCAGCTCTGACTGCAGAGGATTGCTGTGCGTCCGGAGGTTTTAGCCTTGTCTCCTCAGCATGTTACTGAGTTGGCTTCCTCAGCCCCACGTTCCTACTGAGCCCTCTCCCGCATTGTCCCGGCTTGTCGGCGCGTTGGCTGTGAGAGCGTGGCGCGCGGCGAGGCAGAGGGTCAGGCTCCAGCTGGGGTTTACTCAGCCTTGCTCTGATTGTAAGTGAGTTGATCAGCTGCGCTGGAGGAGACCTTGAGCGGCAAACTCGCCACCTGTCCAGCAGAGAGGAGCAAGCCAGTTTGTAAGGTTGTGTCTGGAGAATCCACCTGTCCTCTTGTGCCTCATAATGAGCATAATCAGATGTGAAGGGAAAACAAAACATACGCCTGCTGCGTTCTCCCCCTCTGCCTCTTGCCGCAGCCGTCGCTGTGCATACAAATGCCTTGCTGGAGGAGCCGCGTTCCGAGTTGATTACAGCCTGGTTTTGAGGAGAGAGGTGGATTTGAAATGGTGCCCCTGCAGAACTGCAGCTCCTCTTCCGTGCCGGTAGACAGAGGCTAGTCTGAAGTCAGACTCTGGCTCGTAGGAGCGTGTTTACTGCCACGTAGTGAGCTTGCCTCGCTTTGAACATACTGGCAAAATACGCTCTTTCTAAAAAAAGACCACCTCTGTCAGCTGCACGAGCACAGCAGCGGAGGCTTTTGGTTAGTGTGTGTTGGCAGAGGCTGTGTGGGCATCTTCCTGCGAGACCTGGCGACTCCCCTGGCAGTGGGGAGGCTGCTCCTTTCGCCTTTCTCTTCACAGGCACTCGAAGTGCTGGCATCCCGCTCCGCCGGCGCTGCTGCGTGGGAGGGTGACGCCGGTGGGGAGCTGGAAGCAGGCACGCGATCTAAGCTGATGCGTGCCGGAGACCATGGAGATCCTCCTGCTGAGCTCCCTTGGGAACTGTGCTGTGCAGGGGGGAGGAGACAGCCTATTCTCTGTCATCCTGCTTTCCCATGGCCACAAGACTGGCTTTGTACTGTGAGCGTGTGAGGTTTCCGCTGTGGGATGCAGCCGGGCATTGAAGCAGGAGAGAACGCCGCTTGCAGTGCGGGGACTGCTGGGCATCCTGAGGCAACGGGAGGGGTGAGGCTCCACGGTAACTTCACGGGCAACACTTGAAATCAGCCCGCGTTCCCTGCAGGCCAGTGCTGTCTTCACATCAAATGTGTCCTGAGATTCCTGCAGCCCATGACTTCTGGGGAGGCACTGCCCTCCTGGGAAGGCGTGCAGGGTAGGAGTGTGGCCCCGGCCCTCCGCGGGGGCTCAGCAGCATTACCCTGTGACTGGTTATCCCCGTTCCCAGGAAGATCTCCTCCTCCATCTGTCTGGCGTCTTTCCTTCCGCAGGCAGCAGTGACAGAGCCCCTCTTGAGCCGGAAAACGTTTGCTGAGCTCCTCGGTTCTTGGGAATTGAAGCCATTATTTACAGTGGGGCAGGAGGGAGGCTGAGGGGGAGCTGCCTGGGAGGGCTCTGACCAGGCTGACGTGATGGAAGGTGACAGCACTTGCAGGGAATCCTGCTGCTGCTTGCTCTGCTGCACATTTGCATGAATTACTGCTGGTTTAATTCTGTTTTATTTTGGCCCTGCTCCACAGTCCGCTCTGGCAGGGCCCGGGCTGAGCTCACCTGCTGTTTCCGTGGTCCCTGGGAACTTATGAATGGGCTGTTCTTCTAGGGACCAGAAGCCCTAGCAGGGAGGATGAGCCCTGGCTGCTTTCTCACGTCGGGCTGACAGCTTGAGGAGGGAAGTTCTTCCCCTCCCCAGGTGAACTGCGCAGCCGCGCGCTTGCATGCGCGCCTACTGCGGGCACAGAGGTGCTCGGTAGCTGGCAGGTGGGAAAAGGAGCAGCTGACTATTTTATGCTCCGATATTTGCTGTTCATATTTCAAGTAGTTACTAGGGCATAAATAAGCCAGCTGAAGTTGCTCGGTGCGTTACCAAGGGGGCTGGCTTTCTTAGCAGCAGCCGCACGGGCGCGTGCTGGAGCGAGCAGTCGGCAGTCCCTGGGTAGGTGCGACTGCGTGTACGCCGCCCGTCACGCCCTGCCCGAGAACCAGGATGCGAGGCAGGACCGAGTCCCGTTGTGATTCCCATCACACCCAGTATGTCTATCGATTTGCTTGCGGCCACAGCGTGCGCGCCCTTTCGCTTTTGTGTGCGACACGCCTGTTTGTTTTTAGGATGATTTTTTTTGTTCTACGCTTTTTAGGGAGTTTAGTGTTACTTGGACATCCAAGGTGATCTTCGGGGGGGGGAAAACCAACCTGTGTCCAAAGTGCTGAGTGCTGGCAGGGTAGTTGACCTTCTGTACTGAAAAAACAACCCCGAGACCATAACCTGGAGAGCTGAGCTCCCAGGTGCCTCGGTTGTGCCGCTGGGACCGTTCCTGGGATGTTTGGAGACCCTTGGTTACCTGCAGGAGAGGAGGCTGGCACGTTCAGCTGGGCGCTCTGGAGCAGCCGGTGGCTGCTGTTTGGTCCTCAGTGCCGATGTGCCGGACCAGAGCGGTGCTGCCCTTCGGAGCCGCTCTGAGGTCCTGTGAGGCTTTGATGGTGAAGGAGCCGGCAAACTCCTCGCTGTTTGCTTTTACCTGCAGGCCCAGGAGCTGGGAGAAGAGGAAAAAGACCAAAGCAAAGCCAGTATAGAGGAAGAGCAAAGCAAAAGAACAAAAGCTGCCGAGAGGTATGGTACAAACAGGGCAACAAAGGAGGTGTAGACAGCTCTAGCTCCGTGTGACTTTCCTGTCTTGTCCACCCCTGCTCTGCTCTGGTCACTGTAACGCCACTGTACAGGTGTCCCTTGTAGAACACCCTGAGATGCCAGAGCTGCTCCCAGGCCTTTTCCACTCAACCTCTTGCTTCTCCTGCTGCTTCCTTAGCACTGTCTCAGCAGATTTCAGCTTTGTTTCAGTTTCTGGCTGGGTAGGCAGCAAAACCGCCTGCCTTTCACTTCCTTGTGACTGCCCCAGATGTGGAGCTGGCTTCCGTTTCCCTTACAGCTATCTGACTTTTCTCACTCTAAAAGCCACGCTCTTGCCGAGACGGTCTGAACCTGTTAACGTTGCGTGGTGCGCCCTGTGGCGTTTAACCGTGGAAGAGTTGGCCACCGGCCGTTGCCCGATGACAGGCCTTTCTGGTTCCAGGGCAGCGCCGGTCCTGCTGGGCTGCCAGCTCTGCACTGGGCAGAGCCTGTAGCTGGAGGCTCCTCGGGCCAGCCTGGTGCCTGTTACTGGGAGCAGGAGAGTCCAGCTGCAGGGTGAACAGTTCTCTTCTGCTCCCTTCCGTAGAGGTGGCCCACAGCAAGTCACTGGCTGCCCAGGGGTGAGCTTTAAGCTATTTTATGTCCTCGTACATGGATAACTCGCTTGAGTGTGCCAACTGTTACCCCAAGAGCCATGCTGCTTTCCAGACCCGTAGTCACTGCGAGGAGTAGACGGTCCAGGGGAGCTGTTTTCAGCCTGTTTGTGGAGACTTGTTTAAAACAGTTGAAATACTGTGCTGAGCAGGGAGCTCTGTGCTCTCTCGAGCCCCTCCCCTCCCTCTCAGAGCTGCAGCATGTGGCATTTATAGACGAATCGTGTCAAAACTCTTAGCCTCTGCACAGAGTTACATATACTCTGGGGCACTGGGAACCAAGAAGCTGTTGCCTGTGCCAGGAAGACTTGTGAACAGAAGAAGCTGCAGTCCATCTTAATGACTGGCTGCATGCACTTGGGTCTTGCAGCTTTGTTCTTAGAGGAGCCGTTCATGTGAACGTCCCTGAAAATGTGTTCTGCCTGCAGGAATTGTCTCCTTATCGCTTGGTACCTGCTTCCCAGCTGTACATCCTCTCTTCCTCTCTGCCTGTAAAGCAAGCTTGTGCTTGCCTCTTCTCTCTGTACTGCTGAGATGAAGTAGGACTGTAGATGTAAACATGCCTGCCAACGTTTCCATCTATAATGTGGACAACAGTGAGAGGCTGACTTATCCTGGGGAAATTCTCAAAGGACTTGGGGGGGGGGGGGAATAATCCAGGGAAGGGATTCGGCATTTTGAGACTGCCGCCTCAGCTGCCTGTTAACCTGGCAAGGCTCGAGGTGGTGTGCATGGTTTGGAGCTGTGCTGTGCCTTCGGTAGCCCCGTGTTGGATGAACGAGTCCCGTTGGCAGACATGGCTCGGGGCCCGTCTAGGTCAGCTGCACATCCCACCTTCCCTCGGTCTCATCCACCTGCAGCAGCCGCTAGAATCTGCTCCGTGCTGATCTGGTCTTCTGTTACCTTTTTCGTGCTGCAAAGTGAGGGGGATCAAAGTGCTTGTGAAACACCAGGCGAGAAGCGTTTTGCTTTAGAGAATCCCAAGCCGGAGGAGGCCGTGGCCCAGGAGCTGGAGGAGGGATCGCCGGATAGCCTAATCGATCCGGAGGAGCTCGCTGCCCTGCAGAAAGCGTAAGGGCTTCGCTTAAGTCCCCGGTGGTGTAAGCGTAACAGCTTTTGTCCTTTTGTTCCCCTTTGTGGCGTTGGAAGTTGGCGTGTGAAGTCAGCAGCTAGGAGACGCTGTTTGGTGGGCACAGCAGGGCTCGAACATCTCCGAGCAGCTGTTTCACGGGCGAGAGTGCCAAGTGAACAGTCGGTACTGGGGAGGGCGAGGACGGCGGCTCAGCCCTTGGGGTCTGTGGCACAGGACTCCACGGGGCGGAGAAAGAGCCGTTTGCTTTGTGCTTGGAAAAGCCTCTTTCTTATCGGTGTCGCTAACGAGGCTGTAAGCGTTCACGCTCCTTTGATAAATGCTTTCACGCAGGCTCCTGAGCTCACTTGCCGAGCGGTGCTGAGGTCGGGGGGGGGGGGGGGAAACAACAAAAACCCGACAAATCACCCCGCTTTTACAGTCCCCGGGAGCGCCGGTTGCTGTGAGATAGGGTCAGAGCGCAGGACGGTAGAGCTCGGGTTCCCCGCAGAAGGCGACGGTCTGTCGGCGTACTAAATCGATGGCCTTTGCAGATACGTACCCGCGGTGCCGCTGCGGGAGAAGATCTCGGCGGAAGCGATTGCGCTGGCTTGCTTCCTCTGTCAAATGACAGACCGGCACGCGCAACTGGAAAAAACAGGCAGTGCGAATCGGGGCCAAGTGGCGGAGCAGCAGCCTTTGATGTGGAGACCGGCACAGTGTCTCCCTCTTTCTTGGGAATTGTGTCGGGGGGGGTCGGGGGGGTGTTGGCTGGATCTCTTCTTAAGCAAGAACTGGGGCAAAAGGAAGAAAGTGATAAAAAGGTGGAAGTGGCCGAAATGCTTTGCAGAGCAGCTGATAAATGACACCGTCTGTAGGCATCTCTACATGCTCTGGGCCAGCTGCAGTGTTACAGGGGAGCACTAGTGAAGCGGGATTTTTCCAGAACCCAGCTACTCTTTCTGCTGTCTTGTTAATGACCGCATAAGCGACCTTTTCTCTTTTGACTCAAGGCTGTATTACTGGGGCTGTTATTTCCCTGATTCCTGGTGAAACGGAAGTCCCTCTGCCTTACGCTAGCAGTCTTGGAGCACGAGGAGACCTTGCTGCTCTAGCTTTCATGAGCGCAGAATAAAATTTTTTTTCCTAGAGTAATCTTCGCTTTCCCCTCCTTCCCCTTCAGTCGCTCTCAGACCTGATAATTTTGCTGCACTCTGTCTGACAAAGCTTAATCAGGAACAGATTGGGTTTGGGTTTTTGGAGCGCTTGGAGCTTTCCGTTGCCTGGAGCTGGCAAACTCCCAGCACGCTTCAGATCACAATTGCAGAAAGATACCTGGTCCGTCAGAATCCCTGGGCTGAAAACAGGTACTGACGGCATCTGCTGCTGTGCCTGGCAGCCCTAGCCAGGTTTTCATAGCTACCAGATCCTTCGTGAAGCGAGACCATGTTGCCCTCGCAAGGTGAGCTCTAGTTGGCCAAAATAGGAATTATCCGGGCCCCGAGTGCTCTTAGGGCTGGGGTTAATTTATTGGTCAGAGTTTCTCTGGGAGTCAGAGTGGTCCCACCAGCGGTGCGTGGGGCGTCCCCAAGCTGCTACCTGAGATACCACACTCCTCCAAAACCTTGAGCGTGTGCTCTGTGTTCCCCAACAGCCTTGTAAAGGCTTTCCCGTAGCAAGCTTGTGCCCTCCACCCACCTACACGGCCGTTCCTCGCTGCCTGCGAGCTAACCAGCCAGGGCTGCACAGCAGCCTGCACGCGGCCGCGGTCTGGGGCGGGTCCTGCGGGTCCTTTCCCTTCGACAGTGAACCTTCTAGAGTAGGTGGCTCTGAGACTCTTGGTTTGGAGTTGATACGGTTTGGGGGATGTCGCTGTTCCTTTCACCTTACTCAGTTTTCTGTCACCCTTTTGCCAAAGGAGCTTTCTCTTTTGGTAGGCGACCAGAGAAGGAAACGGAACACGAGTGGTCCTTGAACCAGCCTAGCGAAGAATCCCTGGAGGGAATGGCCAAGGAGCTGGAGACAGAGCTTGAGCGAGAGAAAATCCATTTATTGCAAGCCAAGGAGGAGAAAATTCAGCAATTCCAGGAAGAGATGAGGCAGCAGGAGGAGGAAGAAGCTGAGAAGCTTCATCAGCAAAAAGAAAAATCCCTCAGGTACTTTCCTTTTTCACTCCATCTCCCCTCTATTTCTCCTCCGAGCCTTTCCTAGCTGTGATTTCAGGGCCGGTGGCCACAGGCTTGTGCTGTTACAGGCCACCACCTTGGAAGTGGTGCTGCTTGGCAGAGCTGTGGGCAAAGGAGGTAAGAACCAGGCTTCTGCGGAAGAGGAGCGCGAGACTCTGCCTGGCACGGAGCAGCCTGTGCGTGAGGATCCGCACACCGCGAAATGAGTAGCGGTCTGCTGTCGGTGCTGCATGCAGAGAGCACAGTGCCTCAGGAAAGCGCTCTCCGCTACAGAGGAGAGAGCATCTTCCCATCTCATGCAAGACAAGCTCCGATTCGGTACA
The DNA here is from genome assembly GCF_964289735.1 of Phaethon aethereus. NCBI lineage: Eukaryota > Metazoa > Chordata > Aves > Phaethontiformes > Phaethontidae > Phaethon > Phaethon aethereus. Next base: position 831,637 of record NC_138599.1, read on the forward strand.
CATGCAGCTTTCAGAGCTCTGAACCTGTCTCTTATGGTTAACCTGGGAAAAGTTTCCAGTTCAGTGCTTGGAGCGTTACCGCCTGGCAGAAGTTCAAATCCTGGGCTAAATGGTGGTAACAGGACTGGAAATTGGAGCGTTAGAGGAGACGAGGTTACCCCAGAGGAACTATCTGAAACTCTGGAGCTGTACGTTTTATAGAGGGACTTCCAAACAAGACTTTAAGGAGTAGAGCATGGATGTTGGTGTGAAACCCAGCCAGTGCATGAGGCTCTAAGGGCAATACGGGCAGCGGAACAGCCCTGGGAGCTGTGTCCTCACCCTGGGGGACTTTTGTCTCGGGGCTCGTATTTTATTTTGAGTGGCTTTGATACTTATGTTCTCAGCATGCTGAGCCAGCCAGAAACGGTATCCTGATGTGGGATGTCATGGGAATGCTGTCTTGGGTGCGAAGGAAGACGGGAGTTGTACCTGAAGGGAAAAATGCCTATGCAGTAATAAAGCAGTAGTAAAAAGGGTGTCATATGAAAATACAGAGCTTACGGATGCACTAATGCATCCAGGTACCTTGGCTGGCAGCCTGCTTCCGTCTACTAGGAGCTGATTTCATTTACCCGGGGCGGGGGGAAAAAACCCACAAAGAACCAAATGCCACCTATGCTAATACTTTAAAATGCACCGCAGAAGTTGGATGCTCGGGGGCTGCGTCTCCCGTGCCAGCAGCCAGGTTCTGAAGGTATGGAGGAGAATTAATGGTCTGGAGCCCTGAGAACGCGTTGCTCGGGCAGGCATGGCTAGTGGGAGCAGCAGCTGATCTATAGGCCTTGGGGAGGCGATTTGAAGATATTAAAGCCTCCTGAACCTTTTTTCTTGTTTTTTTCTGGCTGCTAATCTCTCAGGACTCTGAAAGAAGATTTGGCAAAGGTTTCTGAGGAGGAAGAGTTGCGTGTCAGAAAGGAAGAAACGGAGAGGCTCTCAAAGCTGCGAGCCAAGATCACCTCGGAGACCAAGGCAGAGAAGGAGAAGATAAGGTGAAAAGTGTTGCTGCCGCCCCTGGGGACGTAAACTCTGCTGGTTTGGGAGGGAGGCATCTCGCATGCTGCCAGCAAGCACTCGGAGGGGGGTGCTAGCCCTCCCGAGCCTCCCCTAGCTGGTGCCCTGCCTTGGGAGCAAGGACGAGGCCCTAACGACGATGCTGTACGTGCGGGGGAGCTGTGTCGATAGAAGGCAAAAGTGATGGACCATAACGGTATGAGCTCCGCTGCCTTGGAGCTGATGAACTTTTGCTAAAGAGACATGTAGTCCGTAAGTGTCCCGAAGAGCGATGTTGCCATAACGTGGGACCAGGTACGGCTCTGGGGCACGTAAATGAAAGAAACGGTGTCTACAAGGATAGCTGCTCGGTTTGGGTGGATGTCCCTGTCAAATGGCTCTTCAGGCCGGTGAAAACAACTGGGCAGGCAGAGAAGGCAGACCCTGGAAAACTTAGATTGTGTTATTTCTCTTTTATGTATTTGACTGGTCTCCACCTGACTGCTTTGCTGCTTATTTCCAAGGCCCTAGTTGATACGCTTGTGAATCTGTGCGCTGTGGTTCTTGGCTCTGGTTCCTAAATGGAGTCGGGTGGTTAAGTACTGATTTAGGACTTGCTTCTGTCTGTGTTCTTGTCGCAAACCTACCAGGGCAGAGCAAGAGGTCACACTGCAGAAACTAAGAGAAGAGTGGGAATCCCAGCAGGCAGTGGAGAAGGAGAGCCTGGAGAGGAAGCAGCAGCTTGTTTTGGAGAAAATGAAGCTGGAAATGGAGGAAGCTCGTCAGAAAGAGAGGACTGAGCTGGAACAAGAGAAGGAACAATTCCTGAGTGAGCTCAAGGACAGATTAGATAGGGAGAAGAAGGAGGTGAGATCTTTATTGCCAGCGAGGATATCCTGGTTTCGTCTGGGAGACAGTTAATTTTCTTCATAGCAGCTAGTATGGGGCTACGTTTCGGATTTGGGATGAAATCCGTGTTGATAATTCAGGGATGGTTTCAGTTGTTGCGAGGCCATCAAAGACTGTCCGGCTTCTCACACTGGCCGACCGGCGAGGAGGCTGGGGGTGCACGGGGAGCTGGGAGGGGGTACAGCCGGGACAGCCGAGCCCGGCTGGCCAAGGGGGTATTCCACACCATACGGCGTCACGCTGAGCGTATAAACTGGGGGAAGCAGGAGGAAGCAGGGGGAGTGTTCGGAGTGGTGACGTTTGTCTGCCCAAGTAAGTGTTATGTGTGACGGAGTCCCGCTTCCCTGGAGATGGCTGAACACCCGCCTGCGGACGGGAAGAGGTGAACAAATTCCTTGTTTTGCTCCGCTTGCGTGCGCAGCTTTTGCCTTACCTGTTAAACGGTCTTTATCTCAACCCACGAGTTCTCGCTTTTACCCTTCTGATTCTCTCCCCCATCCTGCTGGGGGAGAGTGAGCGAGCAGCTGTGTGGGGCTCAGTTGCCAGCTGGGGTTAAACCATGATGGTCCTTTTTTCTGAGGTGACACTCAGAAAACTAGCTCTACCGGCTAGTTTGGTCGGTAGAGCATGAGACTCTTAATCTCAGGGTTCAAGTTGGGCACCTCAAAAGGACCGTTGCGGTTTAATCCGTTGGGATGGGGTGGGGGGGTTAGAAGGGTGAAAGCGTGAAAACTCGTGGTTTAAGATAAAGGCAGTTTAACAGGGAAAGCAAAAGCCAGGCACGCAAGCAAAACAAGGAATTTGTTCCCCACTTCCCATCCGCAGGCGGGTGTTCAGCCATCTCCCGGGAAGCAGGGCTCTGTCATGCGTGATGGTTACTTGGGAAGACAGACGCCATCACTCTGAACGTCCCCCTCTTCCTTCTTCCTCAGCTTTATATACTCAGTGTGACGCCGTATGGTGTGGAATACCCCCTTGGCCAGCCGGGCTCGGCTGTCGCGGCTGTGCCCCCTCCCAGCTCCCCGTGCACCCCCACCTCCTCGCCGGCCGGCCAGCCTGAGAAGCCGGACGGTCTTTGACGGCCTCGCAACAACTGAAACCATCCCTGAATTATCACCACGGATTTCATCCCAAATCCAGACTATAGCCCCGTACTAGCTATGATGAAGAAAAGGAACTCTCTCCCCGCAGAAACCAGGCCATAGGGTCAGGCCCCCGTGCTGTTCATGCTGTGACCTGCTTGCTTTTGCAGTGCTGAAGCGTTGAGATATTTAAATAACACCTGCATGGGCCTTAACAATGACTCACTTAAAACCTAAAGGAAAGATGCTAGGTGTGCTGTTAGCGGCGGGATCGAGGTGGGGAGGAGTACTTCCCCAATTTTTATGACGGTAGTGATTAAATAACAATTATTCGAACGGCCACATCGCACCTGAGGAATAGAGAAAGGTCACTGTGTGTCTGCCGAGCTAAAGCAAGCCAATTTATTGGATCAGGTACCTCCTTGGCTGCTGCTGGAGCCCTCCAGAGAGCCTGGGCGGTTTGTAGTCCTTCCAGCACAGCGTGACTGAGATCCGTCGGGATCTCCTGGGAGCGCAAGCCTGTAGAGTGTGAAGGCACCTTGTGTGTAATCGGCTTTGAAAGAGGTTTACTGTCGTGGGCTTTGATGCTCACTAGTAGACGTTAATTGCAAATGCACCTTGTAGAGCATGTCCCCACACACAGAGGTTTTCCAGCGGACTGTCTTGCTCGTCTTCCCGTAGGCAGTGGAAGAGCTAGAGAAACAGTTTGCAGCTGAACTCCAGCAGCTGAAATCTGCAGCAGAAGAGAAGCATCGTAAGGTAAAAGGCGGTGTCCTTGGAATGTAAATGATTTTTTTTCCCCACACAGTCACCAAAGGTGGCCATGGAGAGATGGCATTAATTTTTTTTCCACTGCTAAATGTGGTTCTGGTCTGGCTCAGCACTTGGACCTGCTCAGAGGAGGGGGTGGTGAGACAACATGGTCTTGGCCATGCTGCTTCCTTTCTGTAGGAGGGCACTCTATGGATCTTGTCAGAAGGGTGACAAGTCTCTGTGGGTGGCTTTTGTGGCAGGTCCTTTCCAGCCTGCACACCCAGATAGCGGAGTCGCAGAGGAGCGAGGAGGCTCGCCTGCGTGATGACTTGCAGAGAGCAGAGCTGAAAGTGCAGCAAAAAGCTCATCAAGTAACGGAATACGAGCGCGAGGCAAGTATTCATCTTGGATTGCTGGAGGCTCTTCGCCCTCTCACCCTGGAGGTGTGGTGGGGTCTGAGAGGCCACGTCCCCTGCCCCGGGGTGACCTGTGCCTGGGGGGACGGGGACACCCCTGCAGCATCTCCCCTCACCCGAGTGCTTGCCTTGTACTATCCGGGTCCCAGCCTGATCCCACCTGCGAGGTACTCCGAACTCCAGTCCTTCCGCTCGTGTGAGAGGTTGCTCTCCCGGGGGGCCGCTGCAGCGCAATGCTGTAGTTCAGAGACGTCTTTCTGTGTTGTCCCCGCAGCTCAGCGAGCTTATGAGAGAGAAACGCCAGGAAGTGGAAAAAGACCACGAGAGGAAAATGGAGAGGATGAAAGCGGAGCACCAGGAGGTCCTAGCACGGATTCAGGATCAATATGAGGAGGAGGTACTGCTGGCGGAGAGCGCCATGACGTAAAGTGAATTTAGGCTGGGGTTATAAGGATAATCTGTCAAAATATTCCCCGTGCAGGCAACTTCCACATGTTCTTGTTTTGTATTTTGCACCAAACAGGAAAGAAAGCAAAGAGCGGAGCTGTTCGAAGGCCTGCGAAGTGAGATGGTGCGCCTCCGACAGCTCCACGAAGCGGAGGTGAAAGCTCTGCAGGCGGAGCTGGACGAGCGGCTTACCGCGCTGCGGCACAGGCACAGGGAGAAGGTGAGGAGAACGCTTTGTGACTCGGCTGCTTGGGGATGGCCTGGGTACCGTGGCACCTCGGTGCGCCTGCCAGCCCTCGCGGCCCAGGGTGACGCGAGCGGTGGGTCGCGCTTTCCCAGCGTTTGTTGTCCCTCCGGGTAGCAGAGCTCCGCCTGGTGAGCGAGGAGCTTGTGCCGTTCTCTTCAACTCGGCATCTCTGTGCAGGAAAGAAAACTTCAGGATTCTGAGAACGAGCTTGACACGCGCACAAAGAACGTCAAAGCCAGATCGGTGCAGCTCCTTAGCCAGGTGGGTCAGCCCTGTTGGGCTCGCAGAGGTTTCCTAGGCTGTGCCGCTCCTCTGGCCGCTTCCTCGCGGGGGACTCCTCTGAAGCGCTCAGCCAGGGCTTTTGCTGCCATTCAAGTTACAGGTAAAACTCGGAGCAGGGCTCAGCGTTCCTAGTGGTGCAGCCTCGTGGCTGGTGTTTGCGGTGAAAGTCAGCGCTCCGGGTTTGCTCGGTGCTGTGGGAGAGAGTGGCTGTAAGGGGGACAGAGGGAGCGTAAGAGCCCTTCGAGGTGGCGTGTCCTGCTCAGCATCACTTGAGACTTTAGGCGATCCCTTCCTGATTTGACTCTTCCTCTCCCTGATGCCGTGAAAAGGGAATGAGTGTTTCTGGGTCTCGGGCAGCAGGGTGGGAGAGGGAAGCGCTCTAAAGGCTCCCGTGGAGCTGGCAATAATCACCGGCCGATGCCCTTGCCTGCAGATCTCTCAAGTCCTGGCCTGTGCCAAGGGCTGCAGACAGCCTTGCTTCCGTCAGCCCTTCCTTTCCAAGCAGCACTGGAGTGAGGCAGTAAAACAGTGAAGTGATGCTGGAAGCAGTCGGAGGCTTCGCGATAGCAAGATCCCGCAGAAATGGCCGTGCGCCTTGAATGCTCTTGCAGCTGAGCAGGAAGGGGTGTTCTTCCCCCAGGAATGCAGATATTCCCGGCTTCTCACTTGAAGCCAAATAAAGGAGGGGAATTTGAGTGCGTGTGTGTGGGAATACTGAAAACTGACAACAAGCCTCAAGTATTTTGAAATGGTCTTGAGACTGAGGCCCGACCTCTGTATTTCAAGTGCTGCTCAGCATCAGCAGTCTCCTTGCTCTGACACCTTTTCTCATCTGTATATAGGAGGAGTCCCTGAGAAAGAAAAGGCAGCAGCTGCTGGATGAAGGCAGACGGGCTGAGCTAGAGAGAGACGTATGTATACCTTGGCTCTGGAGAGGTGCTGTGCTGCTGCATTTTTGGGGGTGAGGGCGGCACGCTAGAACTATGGCTTTAAAAAAGCAAACTGTTGCTTCTAAATTGTGAGTCTGAAAATCCCTCCCTGCCTCAGCCTGGAGTGCCATCCTGATGAGACTTTGATTTAGCTCTGAGCCGTTTCCCAAAAAGAAGCGACGGTCCTGTTCTGCCAGGGTTGGTGTGTTGTGTGTGCGTGTTTTTAGCTCTGGGACCCCCTGCGAACTGTGCAGGTAGCAAGCTCTTGCATGGTGTGCGCCTCTTATTTCGGTATCGGGGAAATTACTGTGAGGGATTTCTTGGTTTTCTTCTAGGAAGCTGCTTTAGCTTCTCAAGTCCGCCTAGAGGAGAACAGGAGGGAGCACGCCAGCCTCCTTGAGTCCACCCGGCAGCTGCGTAGGTCTCTTGAAGAGCTCCAGGACCAGAAAGCTGAGCTGGAGGCCCAGGTGGACTTGCTGCAGAGCCGAAGCCAGAGGCTGCAGAAACGCATCAGGTGTGCGTATGAGGAATCTCCTCTAATAGGGGGGAGAAAAATCTGCCCTGTGCCCCTAACACAATCTCTCTAACCTAACCCGTACCTCTCCCTTGCCTCTGAGCTGCGTGTACGTTGGGCTGTGTTCCTTCACGATCCTGGCGGCCGTCTTGCTGCGTGGCAAGGGCGCAGAGGAGGGTATTAACGTGTTAATAACTCGCTGTGTAAACGTGTCCCTTCGCCTCTGCTTGTTGGTATCAGTTGTTTGTCTTCTCCGCATCTGGCTCTTGAGGTTAATCAGATGCTTTGAGGGAGGGGGGCATGGAAATGCAAAGGAAGGATTTTTTCCTAAGACCGACGAGCTTCTGGGTGAGGGTGTGAAGCAGCGTTTCCCTGCCCAGCCGGGGGTCGAGTTTGACATGGCACCGCAGACCCGATACCGGTGTTGTCTTGTGCGTCTGCGGCCCTTTCCCCCCTGGAACCCGGAGGCCGCTTTGGACACGGTTAGCGGCGGCTTACTGGGCTAGATGGACCTGCGGTCTAACCAAGCGCTGCTGCTGTTGCCTTTTCTTGGGGCAGTGAGCTTGAGGCAGCTGTCAGGAGCAAACAGGAGACTTTGAAAGAACTGGAGGCAGAAGAAAGCGTGGAATCTCCAGGAAGGAAAGCTGAGCTCCATGTTGAAGACCTGAGAGAAACTTTTCAAGCCGTGAGTAAAGCGGACTGTAAAGATGTTTGCCTTGTGAGCTCTGAGGCCGTAACTCCCTCGAAATCCCAGCTTTTGTTCCTTCTGTGTGAACTCGGTTGAGATGCAGCGATGCTTTTTTCTTTGCCCGGGGACATCAATACGTTTAGTAGCGTTTGTTGATCTCGTTCTGTTATTACTGAGGGGAGATCAGCGTGGGATACTTGACTGCCCTTGGAGTCAAAAGCGGGGCTCGAGTCAGGGATAGCAATGTCTCTGTTACTTTTTCAAGTCACATAACATCCCTGGCACTGGTTTTGGATCTGGGCAGTACCGTGGTGATGTCATTCCAAATTTTTCCTCTTAACTGGACTCTTCTGGGGTCCTGGGCTTCTGTTTCCCATACGTGTTTCTTATTTTTTTTTAAATGTTTCAACTTCTCAGCACTCGCCCAGGGAGCCTGCTTCCCCACCCTCTCAAAGCCACGAGGACAGCGACTTCCAGTTCGATCAGTGAGTATCTGTACGCCAGCTGCTTCTGGAAAATGTTCTTGCTGGGGTTTTACGCGCGTCGCACGGACAGTCCGGTTTCGGGGAGGGCGCCGCATGAGGCTTGCGGGATGGCACAGGAGCACGCCCGTCTCTTTCGTTAGCGTCAGGAGCTACATCTCTGCGGAAGGGATCTCCATCAGGAACGCCAAGGAGTTCCTGGTGCGCCAGACCCGCTCCATGAGGAAGAGGCACACGGCTCTGAAAGCTGCGAAGCAGCAGTGGCACCAAGATATGCGGAAAGCACAGGAGGTGGTGCAGGATCCCGACAGCTCCCAGCTCCTGGAGGGTGTGCGCAAGAACCTGGAAGAGGTGAGTCCCCCGAGCGCTGCCTGCGTTCAGATGTCGGGTGTCGTGGATGCGCAGATGAATCCCCAGCCCTGTGAGAGTTCGGTCGTCCTGGAAATGGGATCTTGTGCGTCTTGTGACAGATTTGCGGCGTGCGTCCCTGCTTGCGTCTTCCTGGTCGTAACACGAGGGTCAGAGTCCTTCCCCTCTCGGGCTGGCTGTAGATGACTTCAGGAGGGCCAAGAGAGCCCTTCAGGAATGGGGTGCAAAGGCAGCGTCTGAGGAACAGGCTTAATGAGAGCCTGACCGAGGCTTCGGATCAGCGATGTTACTGTGCATCAGATGGGCGACCGAAAGCGCCTGCGTGCGTGTGCATAGCCTGCAGCTAACGAGGCCTTGCACGGTAGAATAGTTCCAGTTCTGTTTGGCCGCGCGTGTTTTGGGCTAGGAAGGCTCTACAGAGCCGTCACTGCAGTGCAGGCAGCGCTCGGTAGCTTGCTAGATTGTAGGAACTTGATTGTTAGGTTGAGCTGTAGGACCTTAAAAATGGAGAAAAGATTTGGCGGGGGGGGGAAAACATGACTTCTTTCCTCTTCATAGTAAAGGAAATGACAGGTATCCATCCCATCAGTGAGTATGAATTTATGGTTGTAGCTCTGCAGTGGTTTCACCCTTGCTCGGCAAGGGGTTCTTGAGTGCTCGTCAGCTCTGCTGATACGCCAACCGAAGATGGGGAAAGGCATAACTTTCTTCACTGATTATAGAGAACATTCGTGTTTGCAGAACCGAAGCTGCTGACCTTGTTGTATGCAGGGTTTGGAAGGGAAACCTACTTTTCCTTGGAGTGAACTTGCTTTGAGGCATGTGCTCTGCCCTCCGTACGTTCCCCTCGCCGTGCTGTCAAAGACTTGGGAGCGGTTTTGCTCCAGCAGCGTGATTTCCTGGCTGAGTAGGAGTGAGAGAATGGAAGTCACCCTAACGGCTAACGTCAATTATTTCTCGTCATTCGTGTTTAATTTTTCTCCTTGGCTTGGCTTTGCAGGAAGCAAAGCAGTTGGACAAGATGAAGTCGGCCATGCGGAAGAGCCAGGTGCTGCTGAGGAAGAAAGAAGAGAAACTAAGTCAGCTGGAATCCTCACTGCTGGAAGAGGTAACCACCAGCATCACTGTTGCTTGTGCCTACTGGCCGCCGCCTCTAGGCTGGAGTCTCTCAGGGCTTTTGGTCCCTGTGAGGACTCCTTAGCTGGTGGCCAAAGACTGGCCTTTGCCAGCAGAGCTGGGTTTTAGAAACGCATTCTCTGAGCGCAGAACAGCGTGTCTGAGAACGGTGGGAGAGAGAAGGCTAGTCATGGAGTTGGAGAGGATGCCAGCCTTAACTGAACCGTGAGCCCTGTGATTCACTAGGCCAGAAGTGAATCCACTGGGACAAACCTGGGCTGGACTTTGGGCTGAGGACTTTCTGCCACGGTGGCAGCTTGCCAGGCAGGGCTGCTGGCACCAGTGATGGACAGGGGTGGAGAAAACCTGCTGAGAGCACGGACTTGCAGGAAGCTTGGTCAGAAATGAAGCTGAAATACCCTACGATATAAACTAAAACCTCACATCAGAAGGGTTAGATGTTTTAACTGTCTGTATCTTGGCCAAGATGGCAAATACTGTGCCTTCCCTCTGCTGATGACGTCTGGACTCGCCGTTAAGCGTGTGGCTGCGGAATGGTTAAAACGAGGGCAGGTCACCTCGTGTGAACTAGGATTGAGTCTGCTTTCCCGACCAAGGCAAGCCTCAGCATCTGTTCAGCTCTGCCTGGGACCACGTGGCCTTAGGTGCAAGTGCATGAGACCTTTGATGGTCAAGCACTTCTCCTTGGTGTAAAGAGAGAACCTGTCCCCTGCAAGAGTGGTGAAGCTTGTTTAAAGCACAAAACGCTTTGACTTCTGCCTAGAAGGACCCATTCACGTGGCTGTTAGATCTGGCCAGCATGTGCTTCTTCCAGTGCGCAAGCAGTCTCTTGACATTCCGATTTCGCTGACAGGGACTGAAGATGAGTCTGCCTTCTCTTGGCCCATGACTGACCGTGCAGTCCAGCCTGTGTAGACTAGCTGCAGGCGCTGTTCCAGTCGCTTTTATGTTTCGGGGACAGAAGAGCAGCTTTAATTTGCATTGTTTTCCTTCTTTTTGACCAGCTTTCAGATGAAGATACACTGAAGAGTGCTGCGTGCAAGAAGATGGTGACTTTTGATCTCAGCAACTCGGAGGACACAAACAGCACATCCAGTGTAAACCTACATCAGCCTAAATGTACGTACGTGACAGGCTGTGCCCAACGTAGGATGCTGTAGACCTGGTTCTGGCTCCTCCTTTTGCCTCTCTGATAAACCTTTACGGGAAGGGTTCCTGTAAACAGCCAGGAAGGCAGGGGGGTAATCCTGCTTGCAGAAGGGCTTAAAGTTTGGAAGACTTGCCTCTGGCAACAGACTTGACAAGCTGCCTGGTCTGGGATGGTCTCTCTGACCCTGAGCAGCAAAGTATCTGCGGGCACATGTGAAACGCGAGGGTCTTCTCTCACCCTAAGATGAGAGAAGCACCGTGGCAGCACGGTCCTGTTGGTCCTACTTCCATCCTGGCTGGTGGCCCAGAGAGCTTTGCATCTTACGAGCACGTGAAGTGTGATCAACCCGTTGTGCCGCCTCAGTTGTGTGCGGTGAGACCGCTGGAGCAAAGCGTGATTGCCTGTGCCGGGGTCTCGCCTCGGGGAGGCAGGGTGCGGTGCTGGGGGTTTCGGCATGGCGAGTGCAGCTCTGGAAAGGCCGTTGCTGTTGTGCTAATGGCTGCATGGTACAGGGTACGGTGCAGCTCGGAGGGTTGGAGCAGGGAGGTGGAACACGCACGCTTAATGCTTCTCCAGGCTCGTCCTGCGGGCCCTGTTCTTGCAGCATTGGAGGATCTGGTCCTTGCTATCTCGTTTCTCCCCCACTTCGTGCCCAGGCAGCTTCCAAGGCACAAACCCTCGCTGCCAGTCTGTATCTCCCGTTAGCTGCAAAGCCGGGTTTTTGCCTCCGTATCCCACTTATCCCCGCGCACGGATCAAACTCCACTCAGAGCCCAGCGCGCAGTGGGAAGCGAGCCTCCCGCCGGGGAGGCGGCGTCTCTCTGGCCTCCCAGTGATCCCTTTTTCCCCTCTCTTTTCTGCCAGTTGATTTGCGAACCGATTTACGGGCTGCTCCGCAGCTGGACAAGATCCAGTACTTGACGGACTCTCTGCAGCGTATCACTAGCGAGCTGAACGGGGTCCTCGGTATCTTGGGCTCTTTGAACAATCGCCAGTCTCCGCTCTTCGCCTCGACGCCCTGTGACGGCGTCCCTCTTTCTGCGTACGCCTCCTTGGCAGGACTTCGGGCGGGTGCCTCCCTGGTGGACCCCACCGGGGCGTCTCTGGTGGACCCGTGGGCCTGGAGCACTGGGCTGAGCTCGGGGCGCTCTTTCGCAGCTGGAGAGTCAGTGGACGGCATCCTGGCAGAGAAGTGGCGCAAGTATTTCCCGGGTGAGTCGGTAATCCATCTGCTTGCTTGCCTAGGGCTTTTGATTTTAAAGCCCCCCAAAGTTCTAATCAGCTCCCCCTTCCGATGCCGGTAGGGCTGGATCCACTGGTGCTGCTGGTAGGAGGGCGGGGTGCTGATGAGAGAGAGAATGAGAAAAAGGGTTTCTCTTCCTGGGAAGCGCGGTGTATGGCTGATCTGGTCGTCCTGCCTCTGGAGCAGTTCAGCCTTTAGCACACACCCGAGAAAGCAGTTGCTAAAGAAGGGAGCCAGCCCTGCTTTGCTGGAAACCTCCTGTGAATTGCAGATGGGGTTCGCCATCTGGGTTTCCGTAACGCCGCTACGTCCTCGGCCGGTGGCTCAGCTTGTAGGGACAGTGTATCTGTAGTACAAGAAAGCGAATGGCCCCAGATGGCAGAGACTATTGATTTGGAGGGGGTCTGTATTTAATGCCTATTTTCCAGGTGGGTTCCCGTTGCTCAGTGGAAGTTCCAAGCCTCTGGACAACAAGCTGGCATACGTACCTGCAGAGTAAGGGTCTTTTTCCTTCAGTTGTTGTTTCATTGTGCGTTTACTGCTCTTTCGTTGCTTTTATTTTCTGGAATGATTTGTAGGTCACATGTCATCAGACAAGGAAGTAACCAAATTTTAAGTTAGACGTTCTACGGTGAAGCTGCTATCGTAGCTGTGCTGATAACCCTCATTCCGGGACGAGGGTCCAAGGGTGCTGCCGGCATCGGGCCGTGACAGGCGATGCTGCGCGGGTGGATGGAGCGAGGGCTGCCACTCGACCCTCTCTGATGCTGTGCGGGCAAAAGGGACAGCAGCCTGGTAGCGGGCGGCTGCTGCAGCTTTTCTCTACGATGTGGTTGGACTTTGAGCCAGGAGGAGGCTGCTTTTTGTTAACTCTTTTTTGCAGCAGCCCGTCACTTCCTTTGTCACCTCGGGGATCGTTTCGGCCTGGATCTCTCTTGCCGACTTGCCCTGTCTCTTTCTCTCGTGCGACAGTGAGCAAATACGGCTGTTCCAGCACTCCCAGGTCCAGAGCCGCGGGTCAGGCAAGATGAGTATTCAAGGAATGATTGAGACCAACAAGAAGTGGCTAGAGGACTTCAAGAGGGATTCACAGGTGTATCCTTTGCCTGGGTCTGCTCTTCACTTGCACTCCAGCTTCCCGTGGCAGGTAGGAGGAGACAGCAGGAGGTGAGTCAGGAGCACCAAAGCCTTGTTGTAGCGTGCGGCTGGATCAGATGAGCGAGACCTCTCGGCGTTACGAGCGAGGGGGTTGGCAGGTTTGTGCCGGATCAGCATCGTACCGACAGCCCCAGCACCTCCTCTGCAGCGTACGCTGATATTAGCAGCAAATCCCTCAGGCCTCCAATAGCGCACGGTGTTCCTTTCAATTCCCTAATCCCCCTTTAATTCCCTTTGGTTTGGGTGCAGCCGGCTAAATACGGCACAAGGCTGGTAGCAGCCCCGACTGCTGGCCGTGCTCGTGGGCGCTAATCCCTCCTGTAAGCCAGGCTTTTCCTTCACCCCGCCGCCAGACCTCTCTTCCCAGGTGCACAGAAGGCCCCTGCCGGCAGCCCCAGCCTCCTTCAGCTAGGACTGGATGAAAACAGACAAATTAAAGTGTACCATTACTAAAAGGGGGGACTTGGCTCCGGAGAGATGGCGGTTGGGGCCCGTGCGGTCTCCCTAATGATACGTTGGGTTTCGGTGATGCCCGGCCATCTCTGCTGCGTCTTTGTGCTGTGCCCTTGAAATAAAGTCTCTTTACAAGAGAGTGGAGGAAGTGAACTTCCCAGGTGGATTCTTCTAATCCTGTAACGTGTCCAAATATACTTTATAGACTGTTTAATCTAGTGGTGACATGTCAGGGCTTCGATAAATCAACAGTTCTTTCATTAGTATTCTAGCGATCGTGAGCCAGAGCTGTGAATCACGGAGGACTTTGAGTAACTGGTCAAGGGGGAGGATGTGAATCCAGCTGAGGCTCTGCTGGAGGACACGATGCCCGGCAAATGCTTAATTGCGGGTGGGCCAAGTCATCTGGTCTCTGGCATGCGCGTCAGCAGGGGCGAACGAGGAGTGAAACGGCTGGAGAGTCTGGGGCGCAGTCAGGGAACGGCAGATTGTGACTCCCAGGAAATGTTCTCCTCTTCCGGGGTGGGAGCGATAGGAACCGAGCCGGGGGTGGCGTTTGGAAGAGCGCACGCCCTGCTTCCTCCTTTCTGCCCCGCCGGCCGGAGCCGCGCGGCATAGCTGGGCCGCCTTCCGCGCCGCAGGGCGGGGAGGCGGGCGGGAGCCCAGCCGTGAGCCTGGCCTCGCCGCTCCTGCGGCAGCTCCGGCCTCCCGGGAAAACGGGTCTCGAGGTGACAGTGAAACGGGCTCTGCGGGGCTGGAAACGCGGCTGAGGGGTCGGGGCGCTGGGCGCTCGGACCGCAGCTGCGAGACGGCGGCTTGTGGCTTTACTCGCCGGGCGGCTGCCGCCACCGTGTTCCCGTGGCGCGGCCGTACTCGGAACACGGCAGCGATCCAGCTGGGACGCCCGGGGCTGGCAGCGGGCAGGTGGTGCTGCTCTCTCCAACGGGGAGAAGCCGGGCTAGGCTTGCGTGTGCTGCGTGGGAAACGCGGCGTTGGGTTGTCCTTGCCAGGCTTTCCTCCAAGCTGACTTGAAATATTTCCTGCTTTAAAAAACGCTGAACCGCTTGCCGTTCTGATGAGGTCGTCTGCGTTTCGAGGGATCCCTTCTGTGAGAAATCGTCTTCAAAGCCCTTCTCTCCAGCGGCGGCCGGTGCAGGCAGGGTGCTAAAGCCGCCGCTCTGCGCCCTTTTGCGCTCTTTGCGCTCCTCGGCGGAGCTAACGATGTGCGGCGGAGCAAAGCGGAACCCCCTCCCGCTTCGCTTCCCGCGCGTCGTGTACTGGCACGCCACCACAACAGCTCACGCTGAGCGTGGCAAGGGAATGTTTACGTGCAGATAGATGTATATTTCTGATGAATGTTGTTTTAAGACTCTTAAAAATGTCTGTGTATATTTTTTTTTCCCTCATTTTCTTAGAATTTTTAATGACTTGGCCAGCCTTTGTCCTAGGACGGCTTCGTCTTCCGGTGAGGTCCTTGTTCTCCCACCTTCTGCTTGCTAACGCAGCGCAGGGTATTCGTCCTGCGGGCACGGCCGGTAGAGAACATCCCGCCGGTGTCCTTGCGGAGGAAATCCTAGGTAGCTCTTAGCGGCTCGGGCTGACCGGGAGGCCCTCGGATGCCCACGGGGAGCGGCAGCTGCCTGCAGGATTCCCTCTGTAGGAAGGGCTGGATCAAAACACAGATTTCCCGTCTCCCGTGGGGTTGCAGCGATCTCTGTCCGTCGGGATTTTGCTTTCGGTTTCCTGGCTGTTGGTGGGAGATGCGGCAGTCCTTTCGGTTGGGGGTTTTGGAAGGGACCCCGCAGTCGTGGCTTTCTGTAGCGCGGGGAGGCTGTCAGCCCGGTGGATGCTGTGCCCAAAGCCCCATCGCCAAGTCCAGTCTGGGTGTTTCGAGAAGCATGTATTAATAGATTAGCTATGAAGTTAGACTAGATATCATGAAAAATTTCTCCACGGAGAGAGCGGTCAAGCATTGGAACAGGCTGCCCAGGGAGGTGGTGGAGTCACCGTCACTGGAAGCGTTCAAAAAGCGTGTAGATGTGGCACTTCGCTACATGGTTTAGTGGGCATGGAGGTGTTGGGTTGATGCTTGGACTTGATGATCTTAAAGGTCTTTTCCAACCTTAGGGTTTTCTCTGTGCTATCACAGAATCGCTGTTTTCTTAGCAATAACTTGGTTGGAAACAACAAAGTGTTCCTTTTTCCTATTAAAACCTGTGACAGCAGCTGTATCTGGCTTTGTACGCAAATTAAATCAACACGAGCCTGTTTTGTATGATGGTGGGTGTAGCTCTATTTTTTTCTTGTGCAGATAGCCTGTTGTAGCGCTAGATATCCAGCTTGTGCTTGCCTTTTGCATCTTCCCCTCGCTTGTCTCTGGGTTGTTTTGTGTTTTGTCTTGTCAAGGTCATTTCCGGCCATTTCTGAGACCGCTGCAGCTCACTGTGGCTTTATTATCATTATTCTGTTAAGTACCCGGCCGGGGTAGGAAATGCAGGGGCAGAGAGAAAGCTAAAAACCAGAACTACAAAAGCAATTCTTCGTGGGGCTTTTCATGGGCTCGTACCCTGCGCCTGCGATACAGCTGTCACCCCGTCTCCTTACGATGGGTGTCTCGCTCCAGAGCTCCGTGGCAAGGTTGGAGGACGGGCTGCGGGCAGGAGCGGTCCGAGGCTGGCTCAGCTGGGCGCCCCGGGAAACGGGGAGAGCCGCGTTGCGCTGCCAAGGAAGAGGGCTTCGCCGCTCTCCGGCAGCTCGGGGGGTGTCGGAACCGGCCAGCTCTTGCTTGCTGGGAATCTGAGGCTTGGATGGGTGGGGATGTGGGACGCTGGGCGACGGTGACGTGATTTTGAGCTACGGGTACAACAGAAGAGACAAACGTGGTCGGAGGATCCGTGAGGTACGCGGCCGTGACCTGCGCTCGTGCGTCCGTGCCGGCTGGAGAGCTGCGGTGAGAGCTGCTGGAGGAGGTCTCCGACGGCAGCGCACGGTCCAGGTCGGTGCTTTTGGGGACAGGTCCCCAATCCCACTGCCGTGCAAAGAGCACGGGGCGGCTCCGAGACACCCCAAATCCCACCTGAACTGTAGGCACCTTCGGGACGGGGGGAGGCTTTGCTGTAATCCCACCGAGAAGCGGTCCCCAGTGGGGGAGGTCTGCCCCGGCTCACGGGGCCGAGGTGTGGGGTGCGTGCGTGTCTGCGCACGCCGGCCTGCCTACGTACGCAGAGAAGAGGATTTGCTTTTCCTGGAACACCGGTGCGCTATATGTTGGAGGAACTCGGCGATTAGAAGAGCAAAAGGGCAGCGCGCGATTACTCTGCCAAGATGAACGCGAGCCCTAAGCTCATTAAGGGGCTTGGAGCCTGCCCGCCGGAGAAGGGACGTTTCAGTCGCCGGCTGTTCGCAGACCGCTGCGCGTTGCTCCCAGAGCTTCGGCTTCCCGGAACGGAGGGAGCCCCTCGGAGACCCCAGCCATGCTGGCGACCCTGATGACAGCCCTGTTTTTTGTGGTGAGAGCATTTGGACAGGTGAGTCTGGGCTGGCCTGGCAGCAGGTAGGATTTAACGCGCTCCGTTTTATTTCTAGAAGCGCGTGGGTTGTCTTGGAGAAGGTGTCGAGCGCTGGGGAAGGGGGGGTTGGCCACTTGGTCTGGGCTGTGGCTGTGCCACGACCCCCTGCAGCGGTGAGCGGACCCCTGAGCGGGTCCGCTCGCCCTCAGCGCCTCGCCCGGCGCGTCGGCTCGGGCGCGCCTCTGCGTTTTCGGCACCGTAGCGTTCGCGGGCGCGCCGGAGCCTCGTGGCGGGCGCTTCCCCGTCTCTCTTACCTGCTGCAAACGCTTTCTGTGTCCAGCTCGGGACCAACCTCTTCCATGAGGAGCGCCTGCCGTACCTCGTGTACCAGCCCCTGCCCTGGCAGGTTCAGTGCGTGTCCCAGAGCCGCCGCACCAGCCGGGACAGCGAGGTGAGGGCCGGCTTCTTCGCGATTTCTCTCTTTCCCTTCAAAGACAGAAAATAGGGTAAATCCAGGAGGCTGGATAGGCTGAAAAACGTAGGAGAGGTATTCGTAGACAAACTCAAGCTTAACTGTAGGAATGAAAATATCCCTTAGCGGACCTGACGTGCCAGGTGCTGCGGGATCACGGTAGGTGCTGGAGCTGAGGAAATCGACCCAGCAAGCGTGGTTCCAGGCCGCTTTGAAACGCGGACCTGGTGAGGCTAGCCCGTGCCGACGTACGTCCCGAGACGCTCCCAGCGCATCTCGCGGCTCTGGTTGCCGCTACGAAGCTCTCTTCTGCTTCTCCTCGGAGGACTTCTCACAAATGCAAATTAATTAGCGCTCCGTAAGGGCACGGCGGTAAGTACCTTCAAGCCTCCGGGAGGGAATGGCTAGCGGAAGGCTCGGTGAGGGTAGCCCTGTCCCCCTCGGAGCTTGCCGGCTGGCCCGAAAGGGACTGTTCTCGCCGCCTCTGCCCCATCTATAACTAACTCTGTCGTGTTTTGGTTCTCTACCGTTCTAGAAAGGCAGGAGCTCTCGGCACAACAGCGTCTACTCGATTGCTGGAGAGAGAGGTGAGTGTGGGGCAGGCAGCGAGACGGCCCTGCCCAGGTACTGGGGGCAACTCATGGCTGTGACCGTGGGATGCACCGGAAGAGCGGGCGTTGCGGTTCCTGGAGCCGCCTTGGCCTCTCCTGCCGAAAAATCTGTCTCGGTGACGTGGTTAAGAGGTGTTTTGGCAGTCGGCTTTGGGGGAGGGAGGCTCCTTCGGCAGGCCTGGTTCTCGCCGAGCTGTCGGCAGCCCTCGCGGCCGGGGGCTCGTTCCCGCAAACGTACGGCAGCGCCTGCCCCGGTGGCTCCCCGGCCTCGGGCGCCTGATTTTTGCAGCGGGACGGATTTACGGCGGGCAGGAGGGAGCCCGTTCCCACCGTGGACTCTTACCTATCTTTTTCCTTCGCGATTTTTTTCTCGGATGCGAATAACAACGGGTTGAGGTGATAGCGGGGAGTTTATCCAGCAGCATCTGGCAGCAGGATTTCTGATCGCTGCTCGGGGGGTGCTTAGTGGTGACACGCTCGCTTAAGGGAGCGCTGCCGCGTGCCTTTGATTCGGTTCCTGTTGAATTTCACGAGGCTTCCCTAATGCCACATTAAGCGCGGGGTGGGGAGGGCTCCCATTTGTCAGCCTGAGAGCTTTATTGCTGTACAGTGCCGGGCTTTTTTTTCCTAATCTTATTGATGTGTGTGAGAGTAAGCGGGTATCATACTTGGTGATTAAACGTGGGGAAGCCGAGGTCTCTGCGGAGTAAAGCTGTGTAAATAGAGGGCTTAGCGCTGCCAGGGAGGCTGGGCTTTTCCATGCCTCCCGTTCCCTGCTCCCTCCTCTCCCTCCGCCCTGCAGATGCGCCCCGTGAGCCGGTGCGGTCGCGGTGCCACGCTGGGGGCTCGCCAGCCTCTTTCAGCCCCTCTGTCTGGGCGCTCGGCCGGGAGCGGGTCCGACCCCACGGGGGGTGATGCTGGAGCCCTGCCCTGCTCGGGGGAGCCCGTTCAGGGCCACCGGCACCACCCGTGCTCGCTGTGACGCTTGGTTGCCGTTCTAGGCAGCGTGACCCCCGACACCAGCAGCGAGAGCAGGTTCTTCAGCGATCCTTCTGAGAAGGCGGCCGTCACCATCCAGACCCACTTCAGGAGGTACCAGCAGCAGAAGCAGGAGAAGTAGACACATCGGCCACCCGCACCCTGCGCTCTCCCTCCTTTTTGTCTGTTCTGTACCCCGGAGAGATTTGTGGCCGTGGGTGGTGACTGTGAACCTGCTCCCTGATGTGTAGCTTCTGGTGCGTACGCAGCTGTAGATCCTCTGCCGCCTGCGGCGGTTGCCGCTCGGAGCCAGAGCTCTTGCCTGGTCCGTCCTTCCCCAGATGGCATCGCCTTGTGGGCCGGGGTACAACCGGCAAGGGGCCCTATGGGACCTCGGCACCCAGGGAGGGCCACGGCATTGACGAGCCTTTGCTTGGCGGCAGCGCCGCGAGCTGCGTGGTGGCCGGCCGGCGGGCTGCAGCGAGCCCGAGCACGGCTGCGTGGGGCTGGCCGAGCCGCTCCGACCCGGCAGCTGCGCCGCCGGGTGCGGGGCCCTGCGCAGCCGATGGGTCTGGCGGCGGGTCGCTGCCCAGCTGGGGCTCGCTGTGCCCAGCAAGAGGCCTCCCCTGTGCCTCCCTCTCCATTCCGCTCCCTCTGCGGCTCGCGGAGCGTGGCGTCCGGGAGCTGGCCCGGGGCAGGAGCCGAGCCGCGTGCTGACCGTGAGCTGGTCTTTTCGTGGGGACAGCTGCTTGGGGTGCCCGTGGTTTTGGAGCAGGGCTGGGGCAGGACTCTGCCTCCTGCGGCTGCGTGGGCCGAGGGCGAGCCCGCTTTCCGCAGAGCCGGGCTCCTTCCCGCGGCAGCCGGTAGCCCTGGCGCTTGGCGTCGTACCCGCTGCCAACCAGCCGCCCTGTCCGGGTGCTTTGGTGCGACAAAGCTGAACCGGAGACCTGCTCCCAGTCCGGCGGGGGGGTCGTCTTGGGTTTTAGCGCCCGTTTTCCAGCGCTGGCTCTCAGAGGGTGTGGAGTCGCTGAGAAAGAGGGAATAGGAAAGCTCGGCGCTCTGGGCTGGCAGAGGAGCGGGAGGAGGGTTGCGGTGAGCAGCGTGGGCGCGAGAAGCTGGCGAGGCGGTGCCGCGTGCCGGGGCAGAGTGGGCGCTCTGCGGGAAGGAGCCGCTGGCTGCCGGCGGCGCTGCCCTGAGCGCCCGAGCGCGGTCTCGGCTGCCGCTTTGCTGGGTCTGATGCTGGGTTTTCGGCGCGGAGCTGCTGAGCTGTGTCCCTAGAGCCCTGACCGCTCGCGGGCTGCCCTCGCTGTCCCCTCCGGCCGCAAACCGGGCTCCCTCCCCAGCAGGGAGAGCCTGCTGCCGCGGCGGAGCAGGGGGGTCTCACGGTGGAAGTTCGGAGTGTCTGTGCAAAGCCAGGGATGGTAACTGCTGGGGAAGGGGAGGCAGAGAACTCTTGCTAAGATGTAGAAGGAGATCTGTACTAGCCAATTATAATAAAGACGTATTAATCGGCGTTAATCTGTTCTTCTTTTGAACTTGCTAATCCACTTATTGTCGCAGCTGAGAAGACGCTTGCCCAATGCTAACCGGGGTAAGACAGAGCTGATTTCGGGGTGAGTTACGCGGGCCGTGACGTGCGGCCGCCGCTGCCTGGACCCGCCGGTTCCCAGGAGCGCCAAGGGGGTCGTCGGTGCGCCGCAGCGCCCTGCCCACGAGGGGACCTGCAGCCCGGAGGGCTCTGGGGACGGTGCCGAAGGCTGAGGCACTGGTGACCGGTTGCTGCACCGCCAGCCTCTCGTATTTTCCCTTGAAGGTAAGCTAAGGAAGCTCGCTCCGGTTTGAGGAGACCCTGCCAGAGCTGCGTAGCGTGACCTTCAGCCTTCAGCTGCCTCGCTCGTGTACGAATGCTGTACAAAATCCACGCGCTCCTTGCGTGCTAAATCGGAAACTCTCAATGGTTTTGTTTCCAAAAACCTGTTAAAATCGAATGAGTAAGAAAACTCATGCGTGGAAGTAAGTGCTATTCAGAACAGAGCTTGGGATTCATATTTAAAAAAAAAACACCACCCAACGAATGAAACGCAAAGTACCGCAGAAGAAGCCTAACCCGATGTCATGCGTGGAGCTGGAGGCTGGCTGTTCGCTCTTGACCGGAATCCGCGGGTCCTCAGAACCGAAGGCTCCAGATGCGGGGCAGTAACCCGGATCCGCTCGGCGAGCGTACGGGAAGCCGTGGGCAGAGGCAGGGCAGCTCAGGCAGCAGGAAGGCAACGTCCTGGCAGGCTTTGGTTCACCCGAAGGAAGCTCGAGAGTGAACTCGAGGCTATTGCCAAGGCGCTTCCAGCTCTGCCAGGTTGAAGGAGTTGGAACCAGCCGGCGGAGGAGGATCCGCTGACCAGAGCGACAACACAAGCGGGCGAAGGAACTGCAAGCTGGGAAGGGAAGTTGCAGGTAATGTCACCAGTAACACCAGTCACTTTATTTGCATATCGGGCTTGGGCTTGTTCATTAAAAAAAATATTGAGGAGAGGTGTCAAAAAAAGTTAACTCTGCAGCAGTTGATTATAACTGATGTGTTACAACCAGCACTTTCAAGAGGAAAAAAAAAACCCAACAGTAAAAATCTCTGAATGCGACTCCTGCTTTAACTCCAACTAGCAGCTGCTTTGTTTTAAGAAGAGATGGAACCAGAGAGTAGCAAGTGTGGATGGAGGAGCAGTGAAAACATGAGCTTATAAATTACAGGAAATCAGGAACTGAAAGTGCAGGTAGTTTAATTAGACCTCAGGTAGCACCAGAACTGCCTTTGGAAGGCCAAGGTCAAGTTTGAGGAACTAAAACAAGAGTTAAAGCTGGTTTGGGCTTCCTGCGGTAGCGAAACACGTAAGGAAGGTTGTGTGTATGAAAGGGGAAGGAATAATCTGCGCTGCTTTGGTGGTTAATCGCGATGAACGGATCAAGGCGGGGGGCTGTGCCGCGCTTCACCGGACTTTACCGGGCCGGGCCGTGGCCTGGTGGAGCTGCATTGCGGTTTGCTGGGCTGCGGCACGCCACGATACCGTGCGTCCTTGGAGCGTGTTACTGTCCTGCGCTGCGATTTGCCATGACGAGAGGAGGCAACGCCCTGATGCACGCCATGGTGCGGGATTTGCTGGGCTCGGCGCTCGCCGGCGATGCACCGTGCTTCATCCCTCCACCGCAATTCATCACGCTCAGCTGCCCCCGGGGACAACCGTGCTGTGCTTCACCTCCTGCTCCCCTGCGCTGCCGCAGCGTGTCGGGCAACGGGAGCCACGCTGTGAGCGAGTTGCCGTGCTTCGTTGGATTCACGCACGATAGCGGAGCCGCTTACCCCGCGCTGCCCGAGCGATGCTGCGCCGGAGCCGTGCCGTGGCTCTGTGCGGCGGTTCGCCCCTCCGGCTAGGCTGCGGTCGCAGTCCGGCACTTTTGGGTGAGTAGGTGCCGCTGGCCCGGGGCCATGGGGGCTGTGGCACGGCCGGGCGGTTGCCGAGGTGTCTGCTGCCGGGCCCTTGCTCCCATCCCTTCCCCTGCTCCTGCCCTGGGGCGCGGCAGCTCAGCGGGCGGCGCTGGGCGCCGCGGCACGCGTTCGGTCTCCTGGCCTGGGCCACCCTGGCCTGTCCCCTCTCCATCCTCCCGTGCCGTTCTGCCCCAGCCCCTGCCCCGCTCACTTAACGAACGCCCAGGTATAAACATAACCTTTATTGCACACAGCGCTGGGTTTTTTTTCATAGAAAAAGGTATTAACACATAAGCATTTGCAAATTGAAGCAACTCCTGCTGTTTTCAGAACAGTAAAATAGCATGCAAGGTCGTTGAGACGTTCCTTTTTTTAAAACCACCGACAAGATCAGGGAAGAAAAAAAAAAAAGTCTTGTGCCCCTTTCAAAATGATGTGAAATATATATATATATGTTTACATATATATTATATTTTTAAATCTGTAACATCAAATTCTTTGTGCCCTGGTTTCTTTTTCTGTTCGGAGAAGAAGAAAATAGCTTCATTTATACAAAAGAGTTCGTTATGTACAAGTTAGTTAGTTAAATAGAAATGGCGCGGGAAACGAGCAGCGTCCGTCGCGGGCGGTCTGGCGTGGGCGCCCTACACCAGCGTGTAGGACTTGGAGTAGGCTCCGGCTCCCTGTTTTTGAGCCCTGCCCACCCCCGACGTGCTCATTTCGAGGAGCGAGTCCCTGGAACCCCCCACCTTGGAGTGCGCCGGCACCCGCGCCTCGGCGGGCGCGGCGGCAGCCGTGGGGGGCTCGGCGGCGGCGGGGGGCGCCGGGGCCGCGCTGGCGGCGGGCGCGGCGGCGCTCGTCGGGCCGGGCATGGGGAGAGTCCTTTGAGGTAAGGTGGTTGCGGCGGAGGCCGGGGGCGGCAAGCCCAGGGGCTTGCCGCCGGGCTCCAGCGTCATGTGCCGGGCTTGCGCGTGGTACGCCCGGGCGAGGTTGCGGATGGAGGCTTCCCGCGGCGGCACCACCGGGCAGGGCTCATGGGCGTCGGGCTTGCGGAAGAAGGCTTCGGACTTGACGTAGAGCGGGAGGTTGCAGTAGTCGCCTGCAAGGGGAAGCGGAGGCGGTTGAGGCGCGGGAGCGGGCTCTGCCTTCCCGGGGGGGGGCCCCTCCTGCCCCCCAGCCTCCATAGGGGAAAGTGTAATACTATATAAAACATGTAATGGACTCGTCCTACAACCGGCCGTGCTCTATGCAACGGGACGCATAGAGCACGGCTGTAGTAGTCAACGTTTCATTCGACGCGTCCCGTCGTGTATTGTAATCTCTAACGCTACACGTACGCCGCAATAAAACAAGATTTTGACGCAAAATATTGCGGCACAAACTCGCCTGTTGCTTTTACGTATAACTCATCATCGTATCTGTTTGCAGATGTAACACGAGGTAGTAAGTATAAGAAATATTCACGTGTGCGATAAGCCTGTGTTACTCAAGGGTGGTATGCGTTGCGTTCTGGTCCGCGGGGGAGTTGCGTAAAGACGAGGACTGTGTACACAACGTCTGCTATGGGGTATGCAGCAGTGCTATAGATTAAGTTGTATAGAATATTATACTATGCCAATGTAAATACTGTATGTCCTCACTCAACAATGTTGTGCTGTATAGCAGTGTATAGAACTGTAGTACTTTAACGTAAGGATTTCGTCGTTGTAATGTCTGACGGTTGCGTTGTAACACAAATGTAACACTATTGCTTTTAATTGTATGTGCTTGGGAATAGGTGCTGGAAGCTCCGGGCCTGTTTAAAACACATGAGTGTATTTGGTTCTGGTTTTCGATTTCAAATAGTGTGATGTATATAATACTGCAAAACTATTTTTTTTTTTGAGAAAAGGTACTGCCCTCTCCCCATCCTCACTACATAAATAAAGTATAATCACGGCTGTATGTTCAAAAGGCAGCTCCCAGGGCTAACAAACACGTACATAATGATGTAACTTAGTGAATGGTTCTCATGCTGCGCTCAGGGGTGGAACACAAGGGGAACGTCAAGGCGGGGAGGGGCAAGCCCCCAGTGCCACAAGGGGCCAGGAAAGGCACAGAGGAGGCAAGGGGCTGGGAAGCACGAGGGAGAAGGAGGACACGGGAAAAGAGACGCAGTGAGGAAGGTTGCAAAAGCAAGAGGGGAAGGGAAAGAGATGGAGAGAAAGGGGGGGTCGGGGAGGGGGGTGGCTGGAGGACTCTGCCAGGACTTGGGGGTTGGAAGGGAAGGGGGTAACGGTGATGGGGGAAGGCGGGGGAAGAAGTGCCTGGGGTAACTTAAGGGAAGCTGCATGTGGTAATTCACAGACAGGCATTGGGGATAAGCCCTGTGTGGGAAAGAGCGGTGACCCACTCAAAGCGAGTCGCAGGAACGCGCAGGCAGGAACTGGCGGGAATTCGCGGTAACCCCCTCGCGGGAATTGGTAATCCGCTCGCGGTAATTCGCGGTAACCCGCTCGCGGGAATTGGCGGTAACCCGCTCGCGGGAATTCGCGGTAACCCGCTCGCGGGAATTGGCGGTAACCCGCTCGCGGGAATTGGCGGTAATTCGCGGTAACCCATTCGCGGTAACCCGCACGCGGGAATTGGCGGTAACCCGCTCGCGGGAATTCGCGGTAACCCGCTCACGGGAATTGGCAGTAATCCACTCGCGGGAACTGGCGGTAATTCGCAGTAACCCGCTCGCGGGAATTGGCGGTAATTCGCGGTAACCCGCTCGCGGGAATTGGCGGTAATTCGCGGTAATCCGCTCGCGGGAATTCGCGGTAACCCGCTCGCGGGAATTGGCGGTAATTCGCGGTAACCCGCTCGCGGGAATTGGCGGTAATTCGCAGTAACCCGCTCGCGGGAATTCGCGGTAACCCGCTCGCGGGAATTGGCGGTAATTCGCGGTAACCCGCTCGCGGGAATTGGCGGTAATTCGCGGTAACCCGCTCGCGGGAATTCGCGGTAATCTGCTCGCGGGAATTGGCGGTAATTCGCGGTAACCCGCTCGCGGGAATTCGCGGTAACCCGCTCGCGGGAATTGGCGGTAATTGGCGGTAATCCGCTCGCGGGAATTCGCGGTACCCCGCTCGCGGGAATTGGCGGTAATTCGCGGTAACCCGCTCGCGGGAATTGGCGGTAATTCACGGTAACCCGCTCGCGGGAATTCGCGGTAACCCGCTCGCGGGAATTGGCGGTAATTCGCGGTAACCCGCTCGCGGGAATTGGCGGTAATTCGCGGTAACCCGCTCGCGGGAATTCGCGGTAATCTGCTCGCGGGAATTGGCGGTAATTCGCGGTAACCCGCTCGCGGGAATTCGCGGTAACCCGCTCGCGGGAATTGGCGGTAATTGGCGGGAATTCGCGGTAATTCGCGGTACCCCGCTCGCGGGAATTGGCGGTAATTCGCGGTAACCCGCTCGCAGGAATTGGCGGTAATTCGCGGTAACCCGCTCACGGGAATTCGCGGTAATTCGCGGTAACCCGCTCGCGGGAATTGGAGGTAATTCGCGGTAATCCGCTCGCGGGAATTCGCGGTAACCCGCTCGCGGGAATTCGCGGTAATCTGCTCGCGGGAATTGGCGGTAATTCGCGGTAACCCGCTCGCAGGAATTGGCGGTAATTCGCGGTAACCCGCTCGCGGGAATTGGCGGTAATTCGCGGTAACCCGCTCGCGGGAATTCGCGGTAATTCGCGGTAACCCGCTCACGGGAATTCGCGGTAATTCGCGGTAACCCGCTCGCGGGAATTGGAGGTAATTCGCGGTAATCCGCTCGCGGGAATTCGCGGTAACCCGCTCGCGGGAATTCGCGGTAATCTGCTCGCGGGAATTGGCGGTAATTCGCGGTAACCCGCTCGCGGGAATTGGCGGTAATTCGCGGTAATCCGCTCGCGGGAATTCGCGGTAACCCGCTCGCGGGAATTGGCGGTAATTCGCGGTAATCCGCTCGCGGGAATTCGCGGTAATCCGCTCGCGGGAATTGGCGGTAATTCGCGGTAACCCGCTCGCGGGAATTGGCGGTAACCCGCTCGCGGGAATTGGCGGGAATTCGCTGGCGGGAATTCGCGGTAACCCGCTCGCGGGAATTGGTGGTAATTCGCGGTAATCCGCTCGCGGGAATTCGCGGTAACCCGCTCGCGGGAATTCGCAGTAACCCGCTCGCGGTAATCTGCTCGCGGGAATTCGCGGTAATTCGCGGTAATCCGCTGGCGGTAATTCGCGGTAACCCGCTCGCGGGAATTGGCGGTAATTCGCGGTAATCCGCTCGCGGGAATTCGCGGTAATCCGCTCGCGGGAATTGGCGGTAATTCGCGGTAACCCGCTCGCGGGAATTGGCGGTAACCCGCTCGCGGGAATTGGCGGGAATTCGCTGGCGGGAATTCGCGGTAACCCGCTCGCGGGAATTGGTGGTAATTCGCGGTAATCCGCTCGCGGGAATTCGCGGTAACCCGCTCGCGGGAATTCGCAGTAACCCGCTCGCGGTAATCTGCTCGCGGGAATTCGCGGTAATTCGCGGTAATCCGCTGGCGGTAATTCGCGGTAACCCGCTCACGGGAATTGGCGGGAATTCGCGGTAACCCGCTCGCGGGAATTCGCGGTAACCCGCTCGCGGTAATCTGCTCGCGGGAATTCGCGGTAACCCGCTCGCGGGAATTGGCGGTAATTCGCGGTAACCCGCTCGCGGGAATTGGCGGTAATTCGCGGGAATTCGCTGGCGGTAATTCGCGGTAACCCGCTCGCGGGAATTGGCGGTAATTCGCGGTAATCCGCTCGCGGGAATTCGCGGTAACCCGCTCGCGGTAATCTGCTCGCGGGAATTCGCGGTAACCCGCTCGCGGGAATTGGCGGTAATCCGCTCGCGGGAATTCGCGGTAACCCGCTCGCGGGAATTGGCGGTAATTCGCGGTAACCCGCTCGCGGGAATTGGCGGTAATTCGCGGGAATTCGCTGGCGGGAATTCGCGGTAACCCGCTCGCGGGAATTGGCGGTAATTCGCGGTAATCCGCTCGCGGGAATTCGCGGTAACCCGCTCGCGGGAATTGGCGGTAATTCGCGGTAACCCGCTCGCGGGAATTGGCGGTAACCCGCTCGCGGGAATTGGCGGGAATTCGCTGGCGGGAATTCGCGGTAACCCGCTCGCGGTAATCTGCTCGCGGGAATTCGCGGTAATTCGCGGTAATCCGCTGGCGGTAATTCGCGGTAACCCGCTCACGGGAATTGGCGGGAATTCGCGGTAACCCGCTCGCGGGAATTCGCGGTAACCCGCTCGCGGTAATCTGCTCGCGGGAATTCGCGGTAACCCGCTCGCGGGAATTGGCGGTAATCCGCTCGCGGGAATTCGCGGTAACCCGCTCGCGGGAATTGGCGGTAATTCGCGGTAACCCGCTCGCGGGAATTGGCGGTAATTCGCGGGAATTCGCTGGCGGTAATTCGCGGTAACCCGCTCGCGGGAATTGGCGGTAACCCGCTCGCGGGAATTCGCGGTAACCCGCTCGCGGTAATCTGCTCGCGGGAATTGGCGGGAATTCGCTCGCGGGAATTGGCGGTAATCTGCTCGCGGGAATTCGCGGTAATTCGCGGTAACCCGCTCGCGGGAATTGGCTTGCGGGAATTGGCGGTAATCCGCTCGCGGTAATTCGCGGTAACCCGCTCGCGGGAATTGGCGGTAATCTGCTCACGCGAATTCGCGGTACCCCGCTCGCGGTAATCTGCTCGCGGGAATTGGCGGTAACACGCTCGCGGGAATTGGCGGTAATTCGCGGTAATCTGCTCGCGGGTATTCGCGGTACCCCGCTCGCGGGAATTCGCAGTACCCCGCTCGCGGGAATTGGCGGTAATCCGCTCGCGGTAATTCGCGGTAACCCGCTCGCGAGATTTTGCTCGCGGTAATTGGCGGTAACCCACGGTAACCAAGTCGCCGGAGTCGTTACATGGAACCGCGTGGTAGGAGCCACGTGGACTTTGCGTGTGTGCAACTTGCAGTAAGCGCTTCGCTGGCATTCCCGGGAAATGTACAACCGCCGCAAACGCGCGTGCAGGCATGCGTACGTACTCTTGCTGGCACGATGCGGGATGGGCACGGCCACGCTCTTGCCCCGCTCGCTGTCCTGGGGTTTGGGGGGGGAGGCCGTGAAGCGACAGATGCCGGGCTCCGAGGGGGTGCTCATGGACGTCATGCTGTCGGCGTTGTCGGTGGTGCCGGTGGTCATCTGGTCCGAGGAGCTGTCGGAGATGAAGCACTCGGTGATCTCAAACTTGGCGTGTTGCAGCTGCTCCTCCAGCTTCGCATGCTCATAGGCACGGGCCAGCTCCTCGTAGGTCGAGGAGGCGCTCTCCGTCGACACCATGCTGTTCCGGCCCTTGTCTGCGGGGGACAGGACGCGTCATCTCCCCGCCAACACCGTTTTCCACCTCGTCGTTGGAGCTCCCCGCCCGCGCTCCCTCCGGTACCCCGGCGCTCAACAGCTCCGCGCTGCTGCTGCGCAGCGAGCGCGAGAGCCGGCGGTAGCGGCGTTTCTCCCGCTTTACCATCCCGTCTGAGCGCTGGCCCACCTGTGTCCTGGGAGAGACTGGCGCTGTAGCTGTCGCTCTCGGTGACGGTGATGCCGTGCTGGGAGCCTACGGTCCTCCAGTCCGAGGTGAGGGTCCGCGCCGGGGTGGACGCCTGGCACTTGGTGAGGGTCCACTGGCTGGAGTAGCGGTTGCGGGTGCCGTGGGCAGACTTCACGCTCTTCCTCGACACGGGGTCTGGGGCACAGCGGGGCGTGCTCAGTGGCAGCCAGGACACCGCCCTGCCTCCCCGGAGCGCCACCCCCTCCTTCTGCCTTACCCCCCAGCTGCTCTTAGGGAAGGGGACTGACCCCCGGGCCCCCCCGGCCGCAGCCGCTTACTGGTGCCGGGACGGATGTCCGACATGTCGATGAGGGGCCCCGTGTTCTGGATCAGAGCGGGGTGATGCAGCGAGACGCCCGTGCAAAAGCTCTGGGGGTTCACCGCCTGACTGAACTCTGTGTCCGTCACCGGGATCGTGGCTTTGTCGTCCCCTGCGGCAAGAGGCTGGAGCTCGGACCTCCCTCCCCTCTCCAGCCAGGACAGGAGCTGCTCCTAGGCTCCTGCCGGCCCAGCCACCGGGGACGGGAGACGGGACGCCCGGCTCTTCTCCAGCCAGGGCAGCGGCGCGGCCGAGGAGACTGCGGCAGCGCGAGGGGAGCGGGCGCAGCCCCGCTCCGCCGCAGGGTGGGGAGGGGACAGGGAGGGGACAGCCCGGGGCCACCGCGGGAGGCTGGCGCCCGCCCCTGCCCCGGGGGGCTCACCCAGCTGCTTGATGCCTTCCTTGTCCTCGATGAGGAGCTGCACCCGAGGGATGTCGATGTGCAGGCGGGGGCCCTGCGGCGGCCCCTTCACCGGCGTGTCAAAGCTGCGGTTGTTCTTGCTGCGAGGTAAGAGGGCACGCAGACCCGGCCATTACCGGCCAGCGGCTCAGGCCCAGCCCCAAGCCCGAGAAGGGCTGAACCTGGGCTTAAAAGCGTCCGGGGCCCCCCCGCCCGCCCGCGTCCCCCACCCAGCGCCAGCCACTCAGGGCTCAGAGACCCACCTGATCAGCATTTCGGCCAAACTCTTGGCATCTGTGCGAGAGACACGAGAAACAAGAGGGACTCGCTTTACCGAGAGCGCCCGTCGGGGCGGGAGGAGCGGCGCCTGCCAGCCCCCGTCTCACCTCGCAGCCTCTTCAGCCGCTTCTCCTTCCTCTTCTTGCGGATGACGAAGAGCAGGGCCACTCCCAGCGTGGCCAGGATGACGGGGCAGGCGATGGTGAAGAGCTTCTTCACGTCGTCGCCCTCCCCTTGGGCAGACTTGATGGGGGGGATGGTGCCTAGGGCAGAGCGCGGGCGTGCGGTCAGCGCTGCCGGCAGACGCTGCCTCGCGGGCACGGCCCCCGCCCCGCCCCTCCCCACTCACTGCCGTCGTAGTCCAGCGTGGCGAACTGCGCCGTCTCGTTGCCGCAGCCGGCGCTGTTGCAGGCCTTCATGCGGAGCTCGTACCACGTGGCCTCGCGCAGCTCCGTCAGGAAGACCTCGCCGGAGCTGTTGGTGCGCAGGCTCTGCCAGACCCAGTTGCCCTTGGGCCGGTACTCCAGGACGATGGCGGTGATGGGGCAGCCCCCGCTGCTCCAGCCCTGCAGGTTCAGCCTGGCGTGCGTGGAGTTGATGTGGGTGAAGAGGTGCTGGTCCTTGCTGAAGGAGGGCTCTGCGGGAAAGGAGCCGTCAGGAGGGCCGCGGCGGGGAGGGGGCCGCGGCGGAGAGGGGGCCGCCTCACCTCTGCCGTGCGTCTTGGCTTCGATGATCTCGCTGATGCGGCCGGCGCCCACGCTGTTCTTGGCTGCCAGCTTCACCTTGTACCAGGTGCCGCACTTGAGGCTCTCCAGCTTGAAGGAGCGCTCGGAGGAGCCGATGAACACGTCCTTCCACTCCTCGCTGTTGTCCACCGAGTACTGCAGCACGAAGCCTGGGGGAGGAAGGACGGGGCGGTCGCCTCCGGGCGCCCCGGGACGCCGGGGGAGGCACGGCCCCGCCGCGCGGTTCCGCGGGGCAGCGCGAAACGCGACCGACTGGGGCGAGGCCGTACAGGGAAAGCCAGAATTAACCAGCTCCCTCGGGAAGCTGCGAGGAAGCTGCTTCCGCCGTCGAACGCCGCCGCCTCTCCCGGCTTTCCCGGGCGGCCCAGAGCTTTGGGAGAGGCAGATACGCCGCAGGGCAGCGTGCCTCCGCTGCCCCGACCGGTCGCACCCTTTTAGCCACGAAAAACCGTAAACTTCCACGGTCTGTTGACAGATTTGGCTATTTTTGCCGATTCTCCAATCAAAGTAACGGAGAGGAGCGGCCTTTCCGCCGCAGCGCTTGCGGGAGCGCCCTGGGCGCCGATGCCACACGCCAGCTCCGGCTCGGAGGAAGGCTCCTCCCGCCTGCCCAGCACCACGGCTTCCCCGCGGCCGCGGGATGGGGGCACCGGGCCCCTCCCGGGGCGGCACGGGCCTGCCCGCAGGCACGTGCCCTCCCGGCCGCCTCGAAGGCAGCCCCGGCACCCCCCGCGCTGCCCGGCACCCTGGTGCCCGCCGCCGGTTATTTATTTATTTTGTACGTGCCGCATGTTTTTAATATTTCTAATCCAATTATAACCAAATTTATCAACAGAGTCCGCCGGAGCGAAAGGCTGCTGGCTGGAGATTTGCTTGTAATTACTTTCATGCTTTTAATTAATTGTAAGCGCGACGTCTCCTTCCCCGCTCCCCCCTCCGCGTGCAGCTGTTTCAACGTATAATTCACAAGATGAATCAGAGCAGAAAGGAGGCTCTGGGACGCAGGGATGCTCCCGGAGCCCTCCTGAAGCCCCCAGCCCAGGGGACAAATCCCGTCCCGCGGGGTTCAGAGTGACACCGACGCCGGGACACGCGGCGCAGCCACGAGCCCCGTCCCCCAGCGCCGGGACCAGAGGCACCCGGGACTGGGGCTCTGCCCACGGCAGCCGTACCTCGGATGGAGCTGCCCCCGTTGTCCCCGGGGATCCAGGCCAGCGTGATGGACGAGGCCGAGGTCTTGGAGACGGTCAGGCGGGGCTGGTCCGGGGGCACTAGGGAGGAGGGAAAAGCCCGTGGGCGCCTGGCACGCACCGGGCGAAAGCGCCCCGAAGCAGGCCGCCCCGGCGGCGCGCCTCACCTTGCACCAGCAGGTTGATGATGATGGTGTCGAAGCCCCAAGTGTTGGTGGCGGTGCAGGTGTAGTAGCCGGAGTCCTCCGCTTTCACCGAGCGCAGCACCAGCGTGCCGTTGGCCTGGATCAGGCGATGGCCGTCCGCCGTCACCGGGATGGCGGAGTCCTCGCTGCCGGGAGAGGGGAGGGCGCGTCAGCCGCGCGCAACGCCGCCGCCCCTCCCGGCGGCCGCCTCGCTACCTGTCCTTGGTCCACTTGATGGCAGGGACCGGCTCCCCGACGGAGTTGCACGGCAGCCTCACGTCCTTCATCCACGGGGTGGTGACGGTGCCTCCGAAGGAGATGATCTTGGCAGGGGCTTGGGGGCGAGCAGCAGGTCAGCCTGGCGGGCGGGCCCCGTGTGCGGACCCCCCCTGCGCCGCCCCCCTCCTTTGCCCCGGGCCAGCCCGGCTGGCCCCCCGCCGGCCCCCGCCGTACCTTTCCCAGCAGGCTCGATGGTGACTTTCTCGCTGACGTTGCCGCGGCCGGCGGAGGTGACGGCGGCCACCCACAGCATGTACTGCTGCCCGCGGTTCAGGTGGGCGATGCGGTAGAAGAGCTGGTCGGGGCTGGTCTCGTACTCGCTGGGGGCCTGCGGAGGGGAGCGGGAGAGGCACAGCCTCCGTGAGACCCCGGCCCCGCCGCATCCCCGGGGAGCTCCCTTCGCTCTCCGACGGCCGCCCCGGCAGCCGCCGCCTCGATGGCGATTCGGCTCCGCTTGGCGTTTCTCGGTGCCAGCGTAAGCCGGCTGGTGTCGTAATTTCTCCAGGGAGCCCGGGCCGGAGCCCCAGGAACAGATGGCTGCAGCGGCGCGATTCGTCCCCGGGAAAGGACGCGGCCGGCGTAGCGACCGTCCCCGACCCCACGGCCGTCCTCCAGAGAGGTCCGCCTGCAAGCGCCGGGGCCGGAGCCACCCTGGCCCCGGAGAGGGGGCCGGAGCTCGACGACCCCCGTTGCACGGGACGGACGGGCTTTCGCTGCGGGCAAGCGCGCGACGGCGCGGAGGCGCGTTCGCCGCCTTCAAACGCGCGCCCTGGCGGGGCCCGCGGGCGCACAGGCGCCCCGCAAGCGGACACCTCCATGAATATTGTATATTATGCGCGATTTCCTTTTTTTTTTTTACCCAAATGACAGTTTTGACAAGATGCCAGGAAAACAATATCGGATCCCAGCGGTTTTACCGGTTGCTTTGATGAAAAGATTATGTTGCCCTGGAAACCAGAGGCTCGGATAGTGAAATGAGTTTGCGAAGGAGCTTTTGATAAGCACGAGCCTGCAGACCTCCCACCAACCTCTCCCCGGCGAAGGAGGGATGGGGCCAGGTTTGACTTCTATTTCATTTTCGGCCGGCTGCCGGCGCGGGCGCCGGGCGGGGGAGACGCCGGAGGAAGGGAATGGATGAGACGCCGGGGCTACGGCCCGGCGCAGGGTGCCTGCGGGTGCCCTCGCAACCCTGCAGCGTGTGGAGCCGGCCCCAGGGACCCTCGCCGCCGCCAGCCCGCCCTCTCGCTGCTGCCAGGCCGGCTCAGCATCCCCCCGGCGATTCCCCGGCCCCGGCACGTACCGGCTGCCCCGAGCCGGGGCTGGAGCAGAAGATGGTGTACTTCCGGATGATGCCGTTGGGCTTGGCCGGCGGCAGCCAGGACACCACCACGCTGCTGGCCGACGACGGGACAGCCTTGATGCCGGCTGGGGGACCTGGAACTGAAGGAGGGAGAGCGTGGCAGAGCCGGCGCCGGGAGCGCTCCCGGGTCTCCGCTCAGCCCAGCGAGGTGGCGGTGGCCCGCTGTGGCATGGCGTCCCGACCGCAGGCTGGGGAGGGGCTGCCACAGCCTTCCCGTGCCGGCATCGGGGAGGGGTCTGCAGGCGAGGGCTCACCCCACCGCCGCCGGGACCCCTCTCCGCGGGCGGCTCCAGCCCCCTGCCGAGCCGGAGGCGGGAGCGTTTAACTGCAGCCCAGGCTCCGGTTCGGAATCGGCGAGCGGCTTTTAACGGCCGTCTCCTCCATCCGCTGGAGGTGCCGCCCCGGCAGCCGGTGCTGGCCGGGCCGGGCAGGCAGCCACGCCAGCCCGCGGGCCCCGGCAGCGCTCCGCTACCGCCTTAATGGCGTTAAAGTAGGGCAGGCAGGGGTGTAAATATTTCAATACGCGCACTTAAGGAAAAGAAAAAAGCCGAGAAGGGGAAGGCCCTGCCCGTGGCTGTACACGGCGGGTTTCCTCTACGCCCCCGCAGCCGCTCCGGCCCTTCCCTCGCCGGCGCAGCAACGCGGCGCGCTGCGGCACGAGCCAGCGCTCCCGTCTCCTGGCACCGGCGCACCGCGACCCTGAACGGCCGCGCGGGGGGCCGCCGGGCGCGGGTTCGGCGAACCGAGCGGGGAGGAAACGAAAAAGAAAGGGCAGCCCCGGACAGCGCCGCTCACCGTCCTCCTTGGTCTGGATGTAGAGCACGCTGCTGCGGACGCCGTCGCCGGCCTGGGTGTACGCCAGCACCTGCACGCTGTAGTTGGTGAACTTCTCCATGCCCCGCAGCTCCACTCGCTCCCGCGTGGTCGTGATGTTCTGCATCTCGCCCCACTCTGCGGGGAGACGGGGCCCGTCAGCCCCACGCCGCCGGCCGGCCAGGTCCCCCGCGTCCCCCGGTCTGCGCGAGCGCTCACCCCCGTCCACGTAGAGCGACCAGAAGATGACGCGGTAGCCCTTGAGCACCCCGTTGAGGGTGCTGCGCGGCGGCTCCGACCAGGAGATGACGGCCACGTCCGACGTGATGGAGATGGCCCGCACGTTCTCGGGGGGCTGGCTGGGAACTGAGGAGGGGACGGGCGGGGGCGCGATCAGCAGGAGGACGGAGAGGCGGCACGGGCCCGGCAGGCGCCACGTCCCACAGGTCGGCCGCCCCGCCCGCGCCCGCACGGGACCCCGCCGCGCCACGGCCCCCTCTCCCCCGGAGCCGGTCCTGCCCGGCGCGCAGGGCGCCGGGGCCGGGCGATCGCGGCCGTCCGCCTCCGACGCGCAGCTTTGCTCCTCCCGGAGCACCGAGGCGGGCGCGACCCCCGAGCTCCCGGGGACAGGGAGGCCGCCG
This sequence comes from Phaethon aethereus, assembly GCF_964289735.1. Taxonomy (NCBI): domain Eukaryota; kingdom Metazoa; phylum Chordata; class Aves; order Phaethontiformes; family Phaethontidae; genus Phaethon; species Phaethon aethereus. Next base: position 866,825 of record NC_138599.1, read on the forward strand.
GGACGCGCCGCGCTTGCCGGCGAGGGGAGAGCGGGCGCGCTGGCTGGAAGCGAGGTAATTAGATCCCGTTGCCCCACAAGAGGTAACTCTAATTTTTACGAGCGTTTAAACGATAATACATCACCCTAACGATCCTCTTTGAAAATGATTATTGTTTCATATTACTTAGGTGCAAAAATATAAGCACCGTGTAATTAGGGACAGGCTATAATAAACTAATACAGATAGTCCGCTCGAACAAAATGAAGGTAATATAATTACGGAAAAGACGCTATTGCTAAAACGGGGGCCCTTGAATACCCCAGGAGGAGTGCTAACGTAGCCGGGAAACGATCACGGTTTGACAGGCTAACAAGAGCCTTAATTAAGTATGAAAAACCGCCGAGCAAACGCGCCACAAAACTTTTTTTTCTTGCTGTTTTTAAAAGGGCCGAGGCCACCGGAAGCCTCCCCGGCGCTTCAGCGTCGCGTAAATCCAGCTCGGCGTCCCTCTAACCGCGCCAGAAACCTGTCCTGGCACCCTCGTGCTCACAACTCCTCCCCGGGGCAGCTGCGGGCGGCCGCGCGTGCGCCGAAGGCGGGCGGCAGCCGCCCCGGGAGCCCCGGGTGGCGGGACCCCCGGCGAGGGCCGGGCCAGCCTTACCGTCCTCCAGCGTGGTGGCGTTGATCTCGCTGGACGAGGGCCCCGTCCCCGCGCGGTTGAACGCCTGCACCACCACCCCGTACTGGGCGAATTTCTTCAGGTTGTCCAGCGTGTAGACCTCGCCGTCCCCGGTGGCTTTCATCTCCACGATGCTGTACTGCCCGTTGCTGCCCGGGCTGTTCTCCCGGTACCCGATCTGGTAGCCCCGGATCACCCCGTTCTGCAGCTCCTTCTTCGGGGCCTGAGGAAGGTGGGGTGCGAGGCAGAGCGGGGTCACGGGGGGCTCGCGGGGCCCCCTCGCCGCGACCGCCTCTCCCCGGCGTCCTTCCTCAACGCTTTTCAACGTTCTCTCCCCGCGGCAGCCTCGGGCCGACGTGCCGAGCGGCAGGATAGCGGTAAGAGAGCAGGGAAACGCCCCGAGCCTGACAGCCTTAAAAACGCGCGGGGCCGGCCCGAGGCCAATCGTAACCGCATTTCTCTGAAGCGTTAAGAAATCGATGGGGTCGACTGCAAATTTACGTTACGGAGCCAGGGCGGCCCATCTCAACCAAAAGACTCTTAAAACAAAGCGACTTATCATGCAAGTGAATCTTCTTTTCCGTTTATCTGTCTTTCAGCGCTTAAGAGGAGGGGAGAGAAGCCGGAGCCCTCAGTTTATTGACCCACCGGTTCATTCCAAAGTCCTAACTTTACCATCGATTTCGCTTTTCGTTATGCACCTTTGGCAAAATAAATGCCGTTCTAAGCCGTATCATTGATCTTTGCTCAAACGCTTTGCAACCCAGGGTCTCGGTTTTTGCGTATTTATCCCCTCTCTCCCCACGGACACGCTGTGAGATAACAAGCCCGTTAAGGAACGCGATTAATAAGGACCCCACGCGACGCAGCCGAGCCGCACGCCCGGCCTTCGGGTTTCCGTATTGCCCGGGAAACCCTTCCCGGCCCTCGCACCGCTGACAAAACGCCGCGTCCCGGGACAAGCTGCTGCCACAGATGCTTGGCGGGGTTGGGGGGCCTTTTGGCGCTGCCCGAGCCCCCCGGGCCGGGGAAAGCCGGCGCACCGCCCCGGCCACGCTCACCTTCCAGGTGACCTGGATGCTCTGGGAGGTCATGGGCTGGAGGGTGACATCCATCGGAGGCCCATCGGGAGCTGCGGATAAACGGACCCAGAAGAGCACGCGTTGAGAGGCCTCGGGGCGAGGACCTCCTCGTCGGGAAAACACTTCAAGAGAGCTCAAGGCTACGGCCCCGGCGCGGCCCGCGGCCGCCCCCGCCCGCGAGCAGCACCTGCTTCCTCCGTGCTGACGGTGAGCTCCTTGCTCGGCTCGCTGCGCCCGATCTTGTTGAAGGAGTACATGCGGATGCTGTACACCGAGGCCGGGTGGAGGTCCACGATGTTCGCCTGGTTGATGGTGGGGGAGATGTTGCGCGTAGACTGCTTAAAATCCCAGGAATCTGGAAAAGCGGCGGAGTGAGATGGGAGGAGGGTCAGCACCCGAACCCTGCGGCGCCTCCGGCTTTCGACCCCGGTCCCCCCGGAGCGGTGCCACTTCCCCCCTCCCCGCCGTCGGGCAGTCTGGCTTTGGCTTCTCGCAAACATCGTCTCTTAATATTCCCTTTCAAATGCTCCCATCCAAGAGAAACGAACGTACTTTGTTAGCGCTGCTCGCTCTCTCCTTTCTCCATCCGAAGGAACCGGGATGCGGAATATTCCCTCGGAGGCGCCGGCGGGGCCGCAGGACACAGCCCCCCCAGCCCCGCCGCCCGCCGGGGGCCGCGGCAGCACGGGGAGGGGAGGTCAGGCGTCACCTACCCGACTTGTTTTTGTACTCGATGTCGAAGCCGGTGATGATGCTGTTGCCGTCAAACCGCTGCGTCCATCGCAAATTCATACTCCGGGCTTTCACCTCGCGGATCTCCAGCTCCGGCGGGTCCGGGGGCTCTGGGGGAGACACGGACAGTTAGGGACGACGGGGAGAGAAGCCCCCCGGGAGCACGGGGCTCGCGTGCGGGGGAACGAGTACCTTGCACGGTGAGCTGGATCAAGCCTCTGTCCTCGCCGTAGGAGTTGATGGCGTGACAGGAGAAGAAGACCGAGTCCCCGCGGTCGGCTGGTTTCAGCTACGAACGCGCGAAGGAGAGAAGCGGAGCCGATGCAGACGGAGCTACCCCCCAGCCGCGAGCCCCCGCCTTCCCCCGGCATCGCGGCCCGCTCCCGCCGCCGGCCCTCACCTTGAGGGTGGAGATGACCTCGTCGCCGTTGTCCTTGGTGGCGATGGCGTAGCGCACGTTGCGGTCGGGGTCGATGACGGTGTCGCCCTTCTCCCAGCGGATGATGATGGGCCGCTCACCCCGGGCGGTGCAGTTCAGCTCCTTGGTCTGCCCCTTGATGGCGATCGTGGTGTTGGGGTGGGAGGTGATCATGGCCGGGACTGCGGGGAGGCAGGGGGTCACCCGTGCGCCCGGGGGACGGCCGGGTGCCCCCCGCGGCTGCCCGGCCCCGGCACGGCCCGCGGGCCCCGCCGGGGAGGCGGCGGGCGCGGGTCTCGCCGAGAGGCCACGCGGCCCGAAGCGGAATCATCTCGCCGCACTATACAGCTCAGGATCATAAAATAATGAAGCAGATAAATTTTATAATGCATAGCATTACACCGGGGTAGACAATAAAAGGTGAAAGACAAATAACCGAGCGCACGCCGTAATGAAGAGAAAGCCTCCAGTCTGAGACGTGCGGGTATGAATTATTGACTAAGGTTTTACACTCCCGAGGATGAGAGGAAGAATGTTTTCCATCGCACATTTGCATAATTCACTCGTACAAACCTGGGCAGAATATAGAGCGCGGTTTCCCACCAAGCAAGGCCGCCTTGGCATTGCAGATGCCGGAGATTATTTATTCCCCCCAACCCCGCCCCGTAGCCACCCCGATACGCAAACGAGGACAGCGGGGAGGCACGCTCGGGCAGAGCCGAAGCGCTTCCCCGTGCCGCGAGGGATCGCTGTAACGCGCCCCGGCCGGGCTCCTTCCCCCTCGCCGCTCCAAGAGCCGAGCCCGCGCGGCGAGCCGGCCGCGGCGAGCCTGGGTATAAGCAGGAAAAAAAAAAATGTAATGCATAAACAAACAGCACCGCCGAGTGCCGCCGTAACGTATGGTAACGACACGCCGCAAAGGCAACACACGCTGTTATAATGGGACACAAGAGGCTCTAATGAGCTACGACTCCTCGGCTTTCCGTGGCAATGTAATTCAATTAACGGCTACGGAAACCTTTCCTCCCGCGCCGCCGGGGCGCGGGGCGGGCGCCCAGGCGGCCGGGAGGGTGCGGTGCCCGGCCCGGCGCCCGCCGGCAGCGTCCCGTGGCGATCCCGCCCCCGAGGGGACCACGGGCGCCAGCCAGCCGGCGCGGGGACGGCGAGGAGCAGGGACGGCAGAGTGGCGCTCCAACGGCGCGGGGACGGCCGGGGGGGGGGTCTCGCACCTACGCCGGGCCCGGGGACGCAGCGCCGCTCCGGCTCCGAGCGCGCGCAGCACGGCGTGAGGGCGCGCGCAGCCGGGTCAGGGTCTCAGCACCCAGTTTTGGCACCGCGGTGGGACCCGGCTGGGCTCCTGCCGCGAGAAGGCCGCCGAGGGGCCGCCCGGCAGAGTTTGGCAGGCGGGGGGGCGGTGGGCCGGAGGCCGGCGCGGCGCAGAGGGCGCGCGTGGCCGACGCGTCGGCCCCGGGAGAGGAGCTGCGTTTCAGGCTGTGCTTCGCTGAAACGCGCTTATCGACGTTTGATTAAAAGCGGCTCCTCGCATGTAAACGCATCGACTTCTCTCGATCGCCGGGGTGCCGCGGGAGCGGCTCGCAGCCCAGGGCAGGGGAGACAGCAAGAGGAACCGAAAGAAAAGCCCAAGCAGCCGCGCAGACAGCGCGGACCGGGGCGCAGGGGCGGCACCTCTCGCGCGCCTGTACCCGACGCCCGCCCTGGCGCGGTCGTGCCGCTCGCGGAGGGACGGCGTCGCCTGGGACTGGCCGCGGGACCCTCCGAGGGCTGCCGGAGGCCGCTCCCGGCTGGCCCGCACCGCGCTTCGCGGGAGCGTTGCTTCCTGCCTGCCGGGGCTTCCCCGGAGGAGAGCTTGCCTCCGCTGCTCGCCGCCGCGCTCCCCCCGCGCCGTGTTAACACGGCCCGACAAGAGGCTCGTCCCGCTTGCTGGGCAGAGATAAGACCGGCTACAAAGGGAGACGTCAGCAGCCGGCGCGCTCTGCCGTGTCGCGCCGGGGCACGAGCTGCTTCGCGGCCCGCTGGCGACAACTGAACGAGGACGGCGACAAGGGTGACGAGGGCTGCGCCTGCCCCCCTCGCCCCCTCTTTCTTGTTGGGAGCGGCTCCGTGATGTTAATTTGATTGCTCCCGTTTCAGCTTCCTCTCTGCGCTGATTAGCCGAGTTCCACCTGAAGCACGAGATTAATTCAAATTGCCTGGAAGCAATCAGCTACGCTCTCGCCGTGCGGCGGCCGACTTCCAAACACGCCCGTCCCCGACCCCGCGACACGCAGGCCCGCGGCGGGACCCTGCCCGGCCGGACGCGGGGTCGCCCCTCGCCAACGACCCTCGAGGACGCGACCCTCTCCGCGCTCCGCTCTCGACGCCCGGGAGAGCTGATGGGCAGGAGAGCGGAAGGGAGAAGCCCCGACCCCGGCCCCGCTCCGGGGGCGGGCGGGCGCTGCCGCAGGGGCCGGTCCCCCCTCCGCCACCTCCTGCCTGAGGTCCGAACGCTCGCGGCAGCGACCAGCAAAATAAATAAAGCGGAGCTGGAGATTACGTATCCCGCCGACAGCAACGGGAGAGGAATCCGATAATAAGCGCGGTTCAAACACGGTGTCTGACAGCGCTTCCCGGCCCGCCCCTGCCAAATTAGCCCGGCTAGTTCCCTTCCTCCCGTACGACGGAGACCGATTGCTCGGTTTTATTACGGGCAAAGCGCGTGGAACAGCAGGAGGGAAGCGGGTTCCGGAGGAGGAGAATCGACGCCCTCCCCGTGCCCCGCGGCGCCGAGGGCAGACCCTCGGCACGGAGGAGGGGTCCGTGCCGGAGCAGGCTCTGCTGACCGGCAGCCGCAGCCGCGGTTTCACCGGCACGCAGGGCAGGCGCCCGCCTCCGCTCCCCGGCCCCTCGCCGCCGCCGCGGCACGGCCCCGGCTACTTACTCTTCACGGTGAGGAACATGGACTTGCTGATGTCTGTGCCCACGCCGTTGCTGGCCTGGCAGAGGTAGTAGCCGATGTCCTCCTCCAGCACGTGGCGGATGAGCAGGGAGCTGTTAGGCAGGATCTGGATGCGGCCCGTGAGCGGTATGGGGTGGTACTGCTGGGGGTTGCCGCTTCCTAGGAGGGGACACGGAGCCGCAGAGCTCAGCCGGGGCAGCGGAGCGCCTGAGGGGCCGTGCCCCGCGGGGAGCCTCCCCCGCCCGCGCCGAGGTCACCCGGCGGCACCGCGGCGCGCCCCTACCTTTTGCGTGCTTCCACATGACCTTCGGAGGGGGGTACCCGTCGACGGAGCAGTTCAGCACCCCGGCTTTACCGTAAATGCCGTCTTGGTTGTTGGGTTGGACCACAAAACGAGGCGGCACTGCGTAAACGGAGAGGAAAGACGGGCGCCGTGGCAAAAGCCCCATCGGCTCCGCGGGCACCTGGCTGCTCTGGCTCGGCCGCGCTCCTGGCGCGCCCCGCCTGCCGCCGCGCCGCTCCCTCAACCAGAGGAGAGCGTTACCTCCCCCCAGCCTCGCGCCTTATCTCCGCTTGCCCCTCCGCCACCGTCCCCCCTCCCGAGCCCGGTGCGGCGGCGAGGACCGGGCTGGGCTGCGCGCACGGCTGGGTCGGCCCCGCGGCCCTCACCCCGCACGATGAGCTGCCGCTCCCGGCTGACCGTGGCGGCGGCGTTGCTGGCGATGCAGGTGTAGTTGCCGTTGTGCTTGAGGGAGACGCTGGAGATCTGCAGGGAGCTCATGAACTCCTTGCTCTCGATGGTGACTCCGGAGCCGGAGAGGATGACGTGCCCGTCCTTCCTCCAGGTGATGTGGATGGGCATGTCCCCGGAGGAGACCACGCAGGGGATGTAGAGGAGCTGCCCGATGGAGGCTGGCGGGAACTCAAAGGGCTGGATCAGCGGAGGGACTGTCGAGGAGAGAGGCAGAGCACGCTGGAGAGCCCGTCCGGGGAAAGCCTTCCTCCGGGAGGGCCGGGCCGCAGCGGAGCTCAGGGGAGACGCCGCAGGGCCACCGTGCCGAGAGCGGGAGGGAGGAGCGCCGACCTCCCGAGCCGGGCAGGCCCCGCGCCGGCAAAAGCCCCAGCCGCCCCCCCGGCACGCGCCGGCCGAAACGCCGCCTCGGCGTTTGTCTGCCCACAGAGAAGCCGTTACGCGATGGACGCTGTTCCTTAACGGCGCCGGATTCGGAACCGGCCGTTGTCTTTCCGATAACTTAATTAGGCGACGGCAGCGTCTCCGGCAACGCGGGAGCGGGCGACAATTAGCTTAACAAGGCTCAGCACCGGGTGGACGAGGTCCTCGTTCCACAGCCTCCGTAATTAAATTAGCAGGCTGCCAACTGCCCCCTCGGCGGAAACAAGCTGCCTTCTCGTACAGGCGCCGCGCACCTCCCGGCACTCCCGCCTCCGCCCCGGCGCCACGCGAAGCCCCCCGCGCCGGCTCTCTGCCCCTCCGCCTGGCCGGGTGGCTCTGGGGAGCCGCGGGCAAGCGGGGGGCTGCCCACCGCCCCCCGGGCCGCAAGCCGCTGCCGGCCGCGGGCACGGCTGGCCTGCCCCTTCGCCGGCTACGGCGACGTGGCTCGAGTCGCTGGAGCCATGGAGCCAGCGCTGCCTGTTTTCCATAATTAATGAATAATTAATTGGGAGCGCACTGCAGTCTATTGCTCGAGCTCCCCGCAGCCGGAGCCTGCAGCTCGCCTCTCCTCCCCGGCTCGCTTCCCGCTGCCCTTCTCCTTCCTCCAGGGCTTCCAGGCTCCCTCGCGCAGCTGCGGCAGGAGTCGGCCGCGGCCCAGGGCGCCGCACGAGGGTCTCTCCCCCGGCGCCCGCCGCAGAGCCCGGCACAGCAGCTCGGGCCCGGAGGGCTGCGAGGCGCGGGGCCGTGGCCCCAGGAACGCACCGCGCTTCCGCCCGCTCGCCTTCCTCGGCCGCGGCAGGGTTCGCTCGCGGCTGCTTCCCGGGACGTACGGCTCCGCGGCCGAGCTCCAGCACCCTGCGACGGCACCTCCCAGCGACCGACAAAAAGCGAACCCCGACATTCGACTCGAGGCGCGCGCCGGGCCCTGTAGGCGCTCTCTTCGCGCCGGCCCCGCCGTCCCGCTCGCCCCGGGAGGACTGGCCTTTACTCCGCTCTGGCCTCTACCCACGCCCCGGGGCTCCCACGGAGGTGGGGGTTTCGTCTACGGGGAGGGCAGAGGGGCTGGCCGTGCCCCACGCTACGGGCCCGAGGGGCGAGGAGCGCTCCCCCCGCCGCCCCCAGGCAGGTTGGCCGCAGCCGCCTCCGCCCTCCGCGAAGCCTCGGAGGAGAGCGCCGGCTAATCAAGCGGCCGCATCTCGAATCGGCTCGACGCGCTCCCTCGCCAACCCGACTCCTAATAAGAAAGCGGCGGACGGGCGCGGAATCCGAGTCCCACCCAGCCCGCAAATACCCCGCGGGGCGAGGCGGAGGAAGGCGATTGGCCAGCGCCGTCCCCGGCGCGGCCGCGTTTGCCTAAACGGTTCACCACACGCTCCGAGCTGGCGACGGGCGGAGAGGAGCCGACAGCTCCGCGGACGGGAGGCGGGGGGGAGCACGGCCCGCTCGCCGCACAATCTCGGCGCGGCACTGGGAGGGAATGCATCCGGCTCAATTCATTAGGACTGATAGCTCCCTCAACGGGGCTGAATAATTGATGGCCCGGAGAAGCTTTTAAGATGTTCTGTGCGCTGGGAAGACCGAGAGTATTATTTTTTTAAAAGCTAACGCGCGGTGAAAAACATCGGCGAAGGTGATCCGAGCAAAGGTTAGATGTTTTAATCCGCGATGTTTACACCGTAAATCCTTGCTCCGCCGCTTGTAGCGGGAAACGGATACGGCGCGGCTCGGGGCGGCTGCAGGCGCGCAGGCAGGACCAGGTAGCCGCTCCGGCAGGAGCGGAGCCGGCTCCCGAGGGCGGCCCTGGCAGGAGCTGAGCTCCCACCGGCGCGGCGTTGGCGGGGCGCCGGCCGGGGAGCGTCCCGCAGCAGGGGCGGCCGCGCCGGGGAAAGCCTCTCCACCCGCTTACCTTTCACTGTGACGTGGACGCTCTGGCTGATGGAGAGCTGGGGCTGGATCAGCACGCTGCACAGATACTCCCCTTCGTCCATGCCCTTCTGGACGTCCATCAGCTTAAGGGTCCCGTTTTCAAAGACCACTTGGCGGTGGTTATCGGGCAGCAGCAACGAGTCCTTGTACCACTTGATGGAGTAATAGGGGTACCCGATCACCCTGCAGCTGATGAAAGCATCCCTACCCGCTACCGCCGTTATGTTCTTCATCGCTCGGATGCTCGGGGGACCTACATATTGGGGAGGAAGGAAGAGGCAGGCTAGGTTAATTCCGAAGGGCAGTCCGGCGGCGTGCAGAGCTGCTGCTAGTTCAGAGCCAGCTTCACCGGCAAAGGAGGTGACCGGCACGGTCGGGACCCGGCCCGGCCGCGGGCGAGGAGCGGGCGCGGGCTCCTCTCTCGGCACGCACAGGGGAAGGCCGCTCGTCGGCCGCAACCTCCGGCTAGAGCCGCTCGCGCACGCCTACGACGGCGGGGGCCGCAGTCCTCGGTCGGGGCCGGTCCCGCAGGTGCGACTTCGGCCCAGCCCGCGCGCACTGCTGCCGCTCGTCACAGAAGGTCGGACGGCGTCCGGAAGCGCGGCGCGCTTCTGCGAGGGGAAGCGCGGCCGCCCAGCGCGCCTGCGCCGTGGCTCCGCCAGCAGCGCCGGGGAGCGCTCCCCGACGGCCGCAGCCGCTCTCCGCCTCTCTTGGAGGGAAGCGGCTGTGTCGCGCCAAGCGTCCTCCGCAAGAGCCGCTACGGGAAGCCGACTTCCATCGGCAAACGTATTTCACCTCCCCTAAAACGCGCCTTTCTGAGCCTCCCGCCGCCCGCCCGAGTGCCGCTGAAAAGCCGGGCGGTCACCGGTTTCTGGCTGCCTCGAGGACCGGGAGAACGCGGCAGCGGAGTACGGCAACGAGAGGTTTCAGGCATCGACGACTACGTCGTTCTCCCGGCCGCTGCGCAAACTAGCCGACGAATCTCGAGATTAACCCCACCCGGACTCCTCGTCCTAAGGGCGTAGCAGGACAGCGGCTTAAGCTGGGCCGCGTTTAAGAAATCAGCATCTTGCTCCGCAACCGTCTCTCGGGCTCTCTGAGGGACTTGCTCCCGGGGGGGAAAAAAAAAGAAAAAAGAAAAAAAAAGAAAAAAGAAAAAAAAAGCCCGAATCTTATCTAGCGACAGCCCGTCGAGAGCTGAGCGAGGGGAAAGAGGGAGACGAGGTAACGTCCTTGTCGGAAACGCTGCTCTGGTTTCTCACGGCTGAGGGAAGCGCTGGTTCCGAATTTAGCGGTCAACGGCAGCAAAATTCTGGCTCTCCCGGGCTGCCAGCCAGAAAGCCGCTAGATCCGTTTCAATCCTGAGACGCTGACAAACGCAGCCCTTCCAACCCTCGTTCTCGGCAGACAAATAAATGCTACCTCGTCTCTGCCTCGCCCCCGCCCCTAAGCTGTAATCGGCGATTATTAACGGGCCGGGGCTTACGGCGTGCCCCGCGCCTGAAAGCGCTCCCCGTAACGCACCGAGCGACGCGCTCCAGCCCTAATAACACGGCGATTAACGCGGCCGCGGCTTTTAGCAGACAAAGGAGAACACAGACGTGACAAATCAAAGCTCATTTTCCACGATTTCGCGTGCCGCCTCATCATCGCTCGTCGCGCAGATCCCCGCGCCGGCGGGCGCGTTGGCCGCCGGCAGAGCACGGGATGGGGGGGCCCTGGACGCTTCCGCGCCCGCCGCCAGCTTCCTCGTGCGGGGGGGGGGTCCCCCGGGGCGGCGTTCGCGGGCAGGTGCGTGGGGCGGGAGCGGGGAGCTCGGGGAAGGGGGTCCCCCGGGGCTGGGAAGAGGAGGGAGAGGCGCGGAGGAGCCGTCGGCCGGGGAGCGGAACAAAACCAAAAGCCCAGTAAAAGTCCTATTCTGATATTTAAAAGTAGACAGGCACCTCTTACGTTTATTCGCGCTTGGTATTCGGCGCTGCCCACCGAGTTCCGCGCGGTGCACCGGTACACGCCGCCGTCCTTGATCTGCGGGCTGGTCACGTTCATGTGGCTGACGGTGGTGCCGTCCGACATGGTGTACTGGCTGGTGCGGTGCCCGCCGTCCCGCGGGATGGGCTCGTCGTCCAGCGCCCAGGTGACGGTCGGCGGCGGGGCCCCCTTGGCGGCGCACATCAGGGAGAACTGCTCCCCGGGGTTGACCACCTTCTCGCTGAAGGAGGAGACGATGCGGGGGGTCCCATCTGGGGGGGGCACCCAGCGGGAGGGGGCGTCAGGGAGCGGCAGCCGCAGGCGGCAGCGGTCGCCCTCAGAGCCCCGCGCCCACGCCCCTGCAGCAGGGGGACGCGCGGAGCCCGTCCCGCGTCCGAGCGGCCGGCAACCCGCGGCGGGGAGGGGACGCGCGGTGAAGGGCGGCGCCTCGGCCCGGGGGCCGGCCAGTCGACCCTTATTTTGGTCCTTCCCCGCGCCGCGTCCCCGGAGCGGTCCGGCCCCCGGGGCCCCCACCCCGGGGCGGGGGGGGCGGGTGTCGCCGCCCTCCCGCCATGCGCGCAGCACGCCGGGGCCGCGGAGGCTCGCAGAGGGAAGCCCCCGCCCCGAGGAAGGCAGCTCACCCTCCAGCGTGATGATGGAGAAGTCCTGCGCCGTCTGGGACTTGCGGGTGGCAAAGCACTGGTAGGCCCCGGAGTGGCTCTTCTGGGCGGCCGTGATGAGGAGGGTCTCGTTGCCGATCCCCCGGATGGAGATGTAGTCATCCGCCGCCACGAGGTCGGTGTTGCGGTACCAGCGGATGACGTACTCGGGGGACCCGCTGAGGGCACAAGAGAGGATGACGGTGCTGCCGATGCCCGTTTTGAGCTTCTTTGGCGTGAGGGTCACACGCAGAGGGTCTGTGCGAGAAAGGGCGAGAGCGGGCGAGGCGTTGGCGGCGCCGGGCAGCGCGGCGGGAGGCGTCTCGTCCTTAGCGCGCGCTCCCCGCCTTTCCCGCCCCGGAAGCGCCAGCCCGACTGTGCGTAAAACGCCGCCGCGCGGCAAGGCGGGCGCGCCCCCGCGCCGTCCCCCCCGCTGACAAATCCGGCGATTTACGCCCGCCGGCATCGCTCCGAGTTTTCCCGAGGCCCCTCTCCCCGCCCCCATGGAAGCGGTAAGTCAGGGGACGTCTGCAGGTGTGCCGCCGCGGCACGGCGAGCGCCCCGAGCGCCGCGCCGAAATAGGAGGCTCGGCGTTTGTACGGCTGTATAAACCCTTTAAAGGCTTGACGTTTCTAACGGCTTTGTATCGAAAAGGCGTCATCAAGCCGGCCCCGGGCGGCAGGGCAGAGGTCTCCCCACCGCCGCGCCCCGCTCCGGCCGCCGGCTCTCACCTATGACCGTGAGGGTCCCCGTGACCTCTGCGGACCCGAAGGTGTTGGTCACCTCGCAGATGTAGGTCCCGCTGTCCTCCACGCGCAGGTCGTTGATGGTCAGGCCCGTGACGCGCTTGGTCCAGCGGCTGTCCGCAGGGAGCGGGCGCCCGTCCTTCATCCACCGGACGGCGGGGTTGGGGTAGCCCGAGGCGATGCAGGGCAGCTCCACCAGCCGGCCCGCCCTCACCTCCCTGGACTGGAAGCTGTCTAGCATCGTGGGGATGGACTCCGCCGGGTCTGCGTTCGGAGAGGAAACGGGCTCAGCCGGCGGCGAGGCTTCTCCCCGCCAAGGAGAGCCCCCGGCACGGCGACGCCGCTACCGCCGCGACCCCTCGGCGTCAGGCGGGAGAGGGCGGCTCTCGCCGGCGGCTCTGCCGGGCGGGAGCGCGGGATGCCGGCCAGATCCCCCGCCGGGCTGGTCGGGGCAGCGGGCTTGCGGGGAGAAACGCATCTGACTAGCTGACGGTACGAATACACTGCGCGCCGGAGGAATTACTCAGGGCGACGCCCAATTGGTGCAAAATACACAAATTCTGTGGCACGTTTCAAAATTTACAAGCAAAGGGGCCCATCAGGCAGCCGGGAAAGGGGAAATTAATCGCCAAGTCTCAGGCGTGAAATTAAATTCCAGGGGAAAGAAACCGCTTTCGCTACTCCCGAGCAGAAGGAAAATGCCGTGACGTGTAAATAACGACGGCGACCAGGAGGGGACCGGGCCAGATCGAACGCGCACGGAGAGGGGACAATACCCCCAGGGGCTGCCCGCAGGACGGCCACGGGTGGGACTGGGACCCTCCGGCCTCCCGGAGGCTGGGGCAAGGCCAGGCAAGCCCCCGCCCGGCCGTGCCAGACCCCCTCCCTCCCCCGCGGGGTTAATTCGAGGAGCTGGCGCGCGAGCCACAGCCCGCAAACCCGAGGATGGAGAAAGCACGCGGCAGCGAGGCGGGCGCGCCGCAGCCGAGCGGCGAGGCGGCCGCGAGTCGGTCGAACTCCCTCCCGAGCGGAGTAATTTGGGGCAGTCGGCGGAGCTGGGAGCGCCCCGAGACACCCGGCGCTACGGGCCGCGCCGCCTGCGCCGCGGTATCGCTTGCACGTTCGTCGCATCGCGTCAGGCTGCTCACATCGCGGGCCGTCACATCGCATCGCGTCGCGCCCCGTCGCCTCTCGCTCGGGGTGCCGCGCGGCGCCGCCGCTCGCCGCGGCCAGCGCCGGGGGGACACGCGGGGCAGCGCGAACCCCCTGAACGGCCCCGACGGGACCCCCCGGCCCCCCGCCCCGGGAGGTCCTCTCCCTGCGGGGACGGGAGGCAGCGACGCCGTCGACGGCTCCCTCCTGCGCCCCGGGGGAGTCAGGTGGGGCTGGACGCCCTCCCGGGCGCCGGAGCCGCGCCGGGCCCCCCGGCGCCCGCAGCCGCGTGCTCACCTGAGACCGAGAGCCTGGCGCCGTTGCTCTGCCGCGTCTCCCCGCTGTACTTGTGCTTGGTGATACACCTGTAGGTGGACAAGGCATCTTCCTTCTGCACGTCCGATATGTACAAACCTCCGTAAGAAGTAATAAAAAACCTATTTTCTGAAGACACAAAGGGAAGGAGAAGGGTGAGCGGGCCAGCCCCGACCCAGCACGTCATCCGCGCGCCGGGCCGGCGGCGGAGCCGGCTCCTTCCTCCCTTGCCGGCACGACGCCCCGCCACGCGCCGCGTAGCGATGCGGGCAATTAAAAGCGAATCCGTCCCGCTGAGTTAATAATGAGCTTAACTCAGAAGCGCCTGAAAACAAACAGGGGCTCGAGCTGGTATTTGAGCGCCGGGGGAGGATGGCAGGACACCCTCCAGCCGGCGGGTTTCGGAGCCCGGCGCGTGCGGGGAAAGCGGCCCTGGACACGCTCCTGAAGCTGGCCTGACCCCCGCCAAACCCGGCCAACGCGGAGAAGCGGAAGGCGATCGGCAGAGCGGAGCGCTCGGAGCTGAAACCTTTAAACCTCCTCTGTAAATCGGCGACGGCTGCAAAGGGCTTCGCCGCGTCCCGCGCCGCGCTCGGTAAAGCGGGACCGGAGCAGCCTCCCGGATCGAGCCTCCGAGCTGGGGCGTCAGCCCCGGAGACGGCGACGGGCGGAAAACCAGCGGGTTTTAGCACCCGCCCCGGCGCGAGGCACGGCTTCAAAGCCGCCGTTACGTTAAAGGCGAAGGTCTACGCGACCCAACGGCGCAGCTCCCGTTCTTTCCGCGAAAAGGGGCAAATAGCTCCACGCAATCCACATCAACGGCTCCGGCGGGGACCGCGCCGACCCGACTTATCGCCGAGTTCGCCGGTGATACTAACGGCGAAGGGCACTGGGTACAATCGGATTTCTGCGCCCGCCGGGAGGCGTAAAAGCTTTATGGGAAGCGCCCCAGAGAGGAGCGGGGCGGCCGGGAGCCCCGCCGGGAGCTCGCCCCTCACCCAGGGAACGGCGCACGGGCGAGAGGGGGGCTCTCCCGCTCGGCACGCGTCTCGCCGTAACCCAAACCCCCTCCCGCAGCCAGCTGCCCGCGGCGGGCGCGAAACTCCGGCCCCGGTCCCGAGCGCCTTCCAATTCCGGGAGAAAAATGACGGCCCACATCGGTTACGAGCTACTGCTCTGCCCACCGGGGATTGATAAAAACCGCGGGGTCAGGGCTCCGGGAGAGAGCGCGTTTTCTAGTTCCTAAGACTGATGCAGAACCTCCCCTCGGTGCTCCGGGGCCGGTATTTCCGTACGCAGCCTGTTTCAACTGCTAGAATCAATCGGTGCCGGCGTTTATGAATTAGCCGTACTTGGAGCGTACGCGTCCCAAGGCAGCCCGGACAAATCCAATAACCGTTCGGTGCTATTTCTGGCCACGTTTAAAGCGACAAACGCCTCCCCGGGGGGAAGGCACGGAGGGGGAAGCCCCAAAGAACAAAGCCTGTGATTTTCCGTCGCTGCTGTAACGGCACTTTGCCGCTGCGGCTGCTGTTCCGGGATGCCGCTGGCCCGGCACGGGGCTCGCCCGGGGCCGAGGCCAGCAAGCCCAGCCAGCCGGGAAGCTCGCGGCGTGCCACAGCGCGCCCCGTTTCGCCGCCAGCTGCCGGGGGGATTGCAGCCGCATCCTGCCCCGAGACGGCCCAGGGGGACGGGGCAGAGGAGCGGGCTGGCAGCCCGGGTTGGGCACCGAGATTAAAGACCCATCCGCCCACCCCCGAGACCTTAAGGAGGAGCGGCGAGCCGGGCTCGATGCAAATTTAATAAGACCCGCACGATACCTGACAGATTTATTGTGGCGTTTGCCTGCAGCCGGGGTCCCGGGGGAAGCGTAAGGCAGGCACCGCGTCCCTCCCGAGCGGCGCGCCCCAAAAACCTCGTCCCGAGGAGCCGCGGCGGGGCAGGGGTCACGAGGAGGATGTCGCCGGCGCCAGGGCTGCGGCTGGGCGCGGGGCAGGGACCAGCCCCTGGCCCGCCCTCGGCTCGCTCACGCCGCGGCAGAGCCCGTCCCGCGCACGGCGGATCCTTTTCCAGTGAATTAGCTGCCGACGCCTGACAGAACCACCGGCAGAAGCCCAGCCCACCGGCGATGAGCCAACAAATACAAAAGGAAACGCCGGGGGTTTTTCCGAGCCTCGAGTTTGGCTCTGACCGCCGTATTTACGCCCTCCGCAAACAACTGTAGAGAGGAGTTAACCGCAGCCCGCGGCCGGCAGCTGCCGGATTTCAGCTCCCGCCCGGGACGCGGCACCGCGGCCGGCGCACATGAAGGCGCACGGCTGGCGGGCCGCCTCCTCGCGCCCACGGCACGGGCAGCCCACGAGAGGACGGCGGCCGGGGCACGCGGCGCCGAGCATCTCCACCCTGCCCTGCGGAGACGGCGTGCCCGCGACGCCGCGGTCTCCTCCGCTGGGCGAGGGCCCGGGCACCGTCGCGGCCAGGTTTGCCGGCAGAAACAGCCTCCGGAGCCGGCGATGATCTCGGCGGGGCTTAGGAAAACGCGCAAAGACGGGACACGGATAAACGCGGGTATTAGCATCGGCGACACTGCTCCCCGCGGTCGGGACGCGGGAGCGCCGCGGCCGGACCCGCCCTTTCCAGACCTGGTGGCTCTCACCAGCTGCTCAGGTGCAATCCCCGCCGCAAAAACTAATCACCGGCAGCGTGACAAATGGCTTCCAGCGAAGCAGAGGAAGTTAATCTGTTCACCGACGCATCGCAGCGAGCGAAAGTCGGTGAATAAATCGCTGCCTCCGCAAGGAACCTGCCGGGTGGGAATCGCCTCGCTCGAGCTCCCCCCGTCCGAAAGCACGCCTCATCTCCCAAAATCTTACGGTCCGCGTAACAATTCTCATCGCCCTCGCTTTACTCGCGGTGCAACGGCGGTACGCGCCGCGTCCCCGCGCCGCTTGCCACGCCCGCCGCCACGGCCCGGGCACCGCTTCCCGGATGCGGGCTCACAAGGCGGCAAATTTGGGTCGGCGGACGTTAAGAACGCGCTCTCTCTATTAACTCCCTTGGAAGCCGGGTGTCCTGCCGGGCCGATAGGAGCTATTAAATCCGGAGTAAATATTTACCCAAAGGCCAGTCTTGGACGTCGTTTTCCTAGGAGTAAATCCGGAGCGACCCTACCTGCAGAACCGGCTCATAAACGAGCGCAGAGTTTGCCTCTCCGGCTTTTAATCCGCCTCTGAGTCACCGGAGTGTTACGCGGCGCGCGCAGCAACGCGACGAGCGTTTGGGGAGGCTTTCGGTCGTTCGCGTTAAGTCGCTTTGAACACGACGTGCTTTCACTGAAAGAAACTGAGGGGGAGGAATCCCCGGGGCGAGGGGCACAGCTCTGCAGACCGGACCGGGGCCAGGGCTTGCCCCCCGGCACCAGCCGCGCTGGCGCTGCCAAAGG